>NW_017731895.1:347033-380686 GCF_001890085.2 Hipposideros armiger
CACACACACACACACACACAGAGACAATTTTTATTCTACATAATGTACAAAATTTATATATTATGTATAGTTATATAAAATCACCTAATTTTATACATTATGTATAGTTATTTAAAGTTTTGAGATCCTTTTGATTTTGATTATTATGCACTATGAATTTGAATCTAGGGACTTTGGTTGGGGTATTGTTTTCTTCCTTGGAATATCAGGGATGGGAAAGGAGACTGGCTCACATAATTCAAAAGTAATTTTCAGGGCTGGCCAGGTGGCTCAGTTGGCTAGAGCATGAGCTTTGAGCAACAGGGTTGCTGGTTTGATTCCCACATGGGTCAGTAAGCTGTGCCCAAGCTGAGCTGCCAACGGGTAGCCAGATTGCTCAGCTGGTGAGAGCAGATGCTCTTAACAACAAGGTTGCCGGTTTGAACCCCGCATGGGATGGTGGTCTTCAGCCCCCTCCCCCAGCAACTAGATTGAAAGCAGCTACTAGACTTGGAGCTGAGCTTGCATCCTTCAAAACTAAGACTGAAGGACAACAAGTTGATTTGGAACTGATAGGTCCTGGAAAAACACAATGTTCGTCTTCCCCAATTCCTCAACACTGTTCCCTTTCCCAATTCCCCCACAAAATGTTTTTTTTTAAGTAATTTGGTAAAGTGTCCTTAAATAGTAGGTGTCCTCTGGGGCCCAGTGGTACAGTCTCCCTATTCACATGATCCGGGTGCACCATGGGTGACCCATGTGTGAGTTGTGTGTGCCCTCCTGTTATAGTTGAGCTTTGATTGCTGTTGGCCTGTCAATGGAAGGGACTGACCCTGAGGCTGATTGGTTGTGAGGGCTGGCCATAAGTTCAGTGGAAGAACCGTTGTGTAGGAACTGACCCTATGGAGCAGGATTCACTTTAGCAGGGACACTGATGCTTGCCAAGTCTGCCCTTTAGGTACATTGTTTGTTCAGGTGGTCAGGTGATATTCTAATGTGGTCTGAAACTGGTCACTGGATTTTTTTGTTCTGGGGATTCTTGGGGTGGGGGGCTCTGGTTCACGCCAAAATCATTCACTGCCTGTGCCCTGCCAGGGGTAAGTGGTATGATCTACAAAGTGATCTGCAGATAGTTGCCACCTATGCTCAGCTTCAGCACGCCAGGAGGAAGCTAAGCTGTGAATTCAGGCTGACTGCCACTGGTGTCAGGGTTGGAGCTACTTAGCAAGAGGTACAAGGCACACTGTGCCCAGATGCTGCTTGTTTGGGGTTTGTGAACCTTTGAGAGATTTTGGAAAAATCCACAGCATGAGCCCAAAAAGGCCATTTGTACGGAAAAGCCACTGGAAGATGCTTGGGTGGGCCTGCATGTTGGGTAGGGCGAGATCTCAGGGAATCACCCCGGTGGGGCAAACAGTGTTTTCCAGGTTGATGGAGGCTCAGATATAGCACCTGCCTGTGTCTGCACACTGGAAGGGTGAAAGGCTCATGGAAGGAACAATGGCATCTGCCAGCACTTCTGTCAAGGAGACGTGCCCCTCCAGCCCTTGCCCTGAAGTCATATCACTCATTTCCTCCCCATATGTCCCTGGCACCTTTTGAGCTGCTGCCCCAGCACTGGAGCTCAGCGCGAGTGAGTTTGTCAGTGAATATATCCAAGTGTGGGCCCTTTAAAAGGAATGCCTGGGACTCCAGCAGTTCTCTGTCTCACTCAGCCACAATCTCCCTTGGTTTTCACCCGAGAAGTTGTGGGGATTCCTCTTCCTGACACTGAAATACTAGGCTGATGATTCTGATGTGTGGCTGAGACCCCTTGCTTCTCATGGGGGACGTTTACAGCTGAGATATCCCTCTCAATTTTTAACTGCCATAAGTGGGCATGGGCCCAGCCCATTCCACATCTCTACCCCTCCTACTAGTTTCAAATGGCTTTGTATGTATATCCTTAATTAAAGAAGTTCTCTTCAGCTACATTTTAGGTAATTCTCAATGATGGTTGTTCTATAGTTGTATTTTTTTGTAGTTCTAATTTTGATGTTGTCATTAGAAGACATTTATCCAATTCTACCATCTTTACTTACAGCTCCCAGTAAAACAATTATTTTTGGAATCCCTTGCATTTGAATAACAATTCATACTTTGCAAAATTCCATCCCAGATCTTGTAATCTCATAAAATCTTCCAAATCCTATAGATCATTTCAGAGAAGCTTATTTGGGCTCTAAGGAAACAGTTATTTTCCTTTCTTGATAGTAGGCTCTATTTATGTCATTGCTAAAGAATAGATCCCCCAAGCCCCCACTCGTTTGTTGGGGAGGGAGAGACAGAGACAGAGAGAGAGACAGAGAGACAGACAGAGAGAGAGAGAGAGAGACAGAGAGAGAGAGAGAGAGAGATTTTAGGGATAAGAATTGAAGGCATCAACATATGCAGTTCTACCTGGGCCTCACTATCCTCAACTGCCAAATAAGGTTAATTATGCCCACCTTACCCATTTTATTGGTTTATAGCAGCTATCAAATTAATAAAGACCATCAAAGGATGTCACTGCTGAAAGACACCTTGAAAATCATCTAAAGCAATCCTACATTTTAGAGGATCACTGTTGTTAATGCTTGCCTAAACTCACACAGTAGAACAGCCAAGCCTATATTTTAGGTTTATATTCCAGTATTATTTGCACTACTTTATTCTGAGATTCTGAAAGCATATGGAAAGGTACCAATGCAAAATATTATGATTAGTATTCATTATATGACTTCTTCAAGCCCTTCAAGAACTTCTGAGGATATTGATGCACAAGACAGAAATGCCTTTATCAGTGGTTATGATAAGAAATCAGCTGCCAAGGATTTCAAGGAAGGAGTATGAAATCAGTCAATGCCATTAATAAAATAAATCTAGGTCTTCCAAGAGGATAATAAAAGGAGAGTCTGTGCATAGAAAACGTGGTTAAACACACTCACCTGGCTTTTGTTCCTCTGTATTCATCTTCCTCCTGGAGGTGTTACTAATCCTTCTTGCCATGTAGGCCATAAAGTTATGGTGAGTAGCAGCAGAGAGGTTGTTCTCCCTTTATCTCCATGGGAAAATTATATGTAACAAAATAGTCATATTAATTTTCTGTTGCACAGCTGAAACCAGGCTTTTACTTTCATGCACAATGAATAAACACCTGGAGACAGTAGGAGGGAAACAAACTTGAAGAGCAACATATAACTAGATAGTCTTATTTCTAAAAGCCAAGATTCTCATCCTCAGCTTGTCATCTCCCAAAGGGTATGTTCAGGGCAAGCCCTCAGAATGCTTCTATGTGGCCACTGTAATTACTGTTAACTGCAATAGTCCTCAATTATGTAAGGGTTCCACTGAGTATAGTTTAAAAAAGGGTGTGCATACGTGGACTTTACTTTCCCTGTTGCTTTTCCTTGAGACTCACTTTATAAATCTGACTTTTCTAACTGACGTTTTGCTTCTTTGCCCCAAATAATTAACTCTGGAAGCTTGTTCCCTTTAAGAGAGACCAATCTCCTACCTAGTTCCATCTTTCTCAGCGGGATTAGCAAAAGCCTTCGTTGAAACTGCCTTATATGTCACTCCCTCCTTCTGTACAATTCTACTTTCTTCACTTCCCCATAGGTGTTGATCCCAAGACCCCTTCCCAATAAACTTCCTATATATAAACTGCACCTCAGGGTCTGTTTCCTAGATAACTCTATCAAACAGAAATGGTCCCAGGAATAGTCAAAGGAAGCAGACTCTAACCTGGGATTTTTCAGCCAGATATCTTGCTGACCAACTACCAACTGAGCTCCTAATCATCAGGCATAAGTGAAGTACTAGTAACCCCTGGCATGTGTGTAATTATTAAAATTTTACCAGGTAGTAAAGCAATATAGAATACTGATAGAAGATAATAGAAGGTGAAATATCTCAGGATATGTCAGGTTTTTGCAAGTTTTGCGTAGGGTATTAGTAATAAGGACAATGTAGTCAAATGTTTTTTTTTCTGAGTGACATTGATTACTTGGAGAAAAACAAAGGAAAGCTAAATGTAATTCATCACCGATTGAAGGTGAAGTGTGAAAGTCATGGGAACTCTTTGGGAGCATGAAAAACAGGATGTTATTTCCTGAGGCTAGAGACCAGAAAAAGCTAAGGATTATATCCAGGACTTAACTATAAGAATAACAGAGGTCCTCAGAAGATGGAATGCTCATCCCTGGAGTGTCTGCTTGCCAAGGTCAGGTCATTGCTTAGGAAGGATGAGACCCTGATACTGGAGAATTTAAACATTTATATTGATCAATCAGAAACATTGAAATTCTAGATTCCCCTGAAGTAGCCGATTTCTTCTTGTTAGAAGTTAACACTCCACACGGCTTAAAGACTATGAACAGGCCTTTGACTTGCAAGTCATCTTGCATCTATATTAAGATATATTCCTACCTTCCACCTTGGAGACTAGGCCAAAACCTAGGTCAACTGACAAAAACAAACAAACAAACAAATGAAACTGGCTGGAGGAAGTTTAGGGCCTGTTAAGGAAGGAAAGGTACCATATTCCAAAAGGAGCTGAAGGATCTAGTTAACAATGTATTAGCAGAAGCTGGGAGAATATATATGGTACTGAATCATGAAGGTGCTAGATCAAGGGAAGGCAGAAGATAAGGTTGTATAAGGGTGAGTTTATTGATATGGAAGTTCTATCCCATTATATTGTGTTTAACTCCTTGACGTGAACTCCTGCTTCATTCACCTTTCATTCATATCTCATAATCAATAATAGTGTGACTTCTTTAAGCCTTCTGTACATTCTTACATACTTCACCAAACTACTGCTTTTGTGGAGTGGTTAGTGAATGAGTTTTAAAGGTATTGTATATATATGGTATATATTCTATGAGAATAACTCATTTCTGATCAACATATGAAAGTTTTATTTCTAGAAGGAGAAACAAGGCAGAGTGAGTAAACTGCATAAATTAGCTTCCCAATTTTGCTGCATCTAGTTTACTAACTCCCCTCCCTCTATTCAACACATTGGAAGTAATCCAATTCTATCTGTTGCAATATTCCAGCTATATAGATATCTGCTGCATTTCAATTAATAAGGGTCTTGGTAGCATCAATAAAAATTGATTCAAGGGAGGTGGAGCAAAGATGGTGGAATAGATGGGCGCTGTGCAAACTGCCTCCCAGGATCACACCAAAATTGCAAATAATTTATACAACATTCAACCTTGGAAGTCATCTGAACATTAGATGAACAGAACCTCTAAACGAAGGATTTAAAAAAGAGGCCACATTGAATCTGGTAGGAAAGGTGGAGATGTGAAGCAATTTGACTCCAGGCCTACAGAGAGAGGGAAAACCCTGTGAGGGACACCGCAGTGGTGGAGAGGCTTCTCCTGTTGGGGGAGGGACCTTCCGGCCCCATGCAGAGATCACCAGCCAAGAGTTACTTTGCTGGGAAGAGAAGTTCCACGATAGCTGGCAGTAGAAATTAGTGAGGACTCTCTTTGCTCAATTCAGTGGGGCAGAGGGTGGCTAGAGAACCAGTCGCCCTCTTGTGGAGCTGGCACATGGACTCGCTCACTGGTGAACACTCACCCAGTCCCTGGTAAGAGTGGTTCTGTGAGCAGGGGCCCAGAAGCCTGTGGGAAAGGACTGAACTGAGCACCATTAGTGCAGGAGCTGCAGGTTTTGGGACCACTGTTCCCCCTATATGGAGCTTGCACATGAGTAGTGTACAGGAGAGCACCATTTTTTCAGGGTTGGGCTGTCCCACAGAGAGTCAGGTTCAGGACAACATTGGTCTGGTGAAATTGGCTCAGGCATGCATGTGTGTGTGTGTGTGTCTGTGTGGTTGTGCACATGCTGCCTTGGGTCCACACTTTCCACACTGCTTGTACTGCTTAGCAAGGGTAGCACCTGACTGCTGGGCGAACACCAGCTCCAACAGGCTGCTCAATGAGGCACAAGCATGTGCGAGTTGCCTTGGGTCCCTGCTCTCAGCAATATGTGTGCAGAGTTTCCAGAGTGATGCCTGGCTGTTGGGCTGCTCTGCCTGATCTGCAGGCTGTTGATTGGGACAGGCTGAGACTAGGAGTTTTCCTGGGAATGTTGGGCAGGGAGCTGTGCGTCTGCCTGATCTGGCTGGGACATTCATGGAGCATTTGTGCAGGCTGGTTGCCAGTGCTGGAGAGCACGTTGCTCTGACTTGGTGGGGGCCACTGAGCACACTCCGTGGTGCCCTGGGGGCCTGCCTCGCCCACCTAGAGTTGGGTTGATGGGAGCACCATGAGCCCCTGATGCCTCGCCCCCAACTCCACAGGTCACAGAGGGTTTTTGCAGCAACGCACAGCCCGCAGCAACTTCTGAGGATTTTTTGTGGTGAACACAGCCCAGAGCAAATGGCAGCTGATTGCAGGAGGCTCACTGCAAGCCTGAGAGGGAGGCCAACACATGACGCACTGGGCCCATCTCCCCGACACAGGTGGTGCTGAGTCGCTCAGAGACTATATTGCTGAGCAAATGGTTTGCAGATTAAAGTGGGTGGAGAATCTTTTTTTCTCTTTTTTGTTTGCTTTCTTTCTTTTTCCTCTCTTTTTAATTTTTTTATTTCTTTTCCCATTCATCTTTTTGTTCCTTTTTATTTTTTGTTTCTGTCGTCTGTTTTCTTTTTGTTGTTGTTATTCCTCTGGATTGTTTGTCTACTTATTGCTTTGGTTACTGTTTTTCTGTCTTGTTCTGCTGTTTTTCTGTATGTGTTTTAATCTCTTTTACATATCTTTGTTTCTCCTGTCTGATCATTGTTGATCGTGTTTTTATGGGTGTGTACTTGTTTTTTGATGTTGTTGGGTTGCCTTGCTTTGTTTTTGTTTTATGAAGTGGATGTGGGCCTAGCACTGGTCCAGGAGCTGAGACTACACTGAATTTGTAGAAACCACTGACCACAACCTTTACACACCTGTAATACCATCTCGTCCACCCACAGCTGCATTGTCAGGGGCACTTGGGGTGCCTGGGAGACTGGCCCCATCCCCACAAACTGTGGAAAATGTTTGTTAACAACATAAGGTGGTCCACAGAGCCTTGGAGTCATCTTGGTGGTGTTCAGTTACCACAAATCTGCACAGCCACTCGGGAGCAGCTTTTGGGAATTTGTGAGCATGAAGTGGAGACTGGATGTAGTGCCCTTGAGACACTATACAAGGGGGTCATAGGCCAGGTATTGGCATAAGACCTGAATCTGCATTAATGTCTTAAAACCCACCAATCATGTCTCATACTCACTTGAGCTCCATACCACCCAGCTAGTTCCTCATTGCAGAGGGCACTCTCAACACCAGGTCAAATAGTCAGACACACACTACTAAAGAGCCTCTTTCAATAGTTGGGCCTTACCGGCATCTGACAAGTGGCAACAGGCCTAGGGGGCCCTAGGCCTTTTGATAAGTGGCTTCAGGACCAATATTAATGGCAGCCAGCCTCAGTTCACACAGCCATCCTCCCCACATGACCCCAGGTCTAGCACAGGCAGCCACCAACCACATACAGCATTGAGGCACTTACCAAGTAGCAATGGGCCAGTAACAGACAGAGCTGAAACGACTGAGTGGAGCCCCACCCAAAAGACACAAAAATCAATACACTCAGAGGCCAGTGTTAGACAAAACCAAAGTATTACCTGGTTGAACTTACAAGTGGCACCCTCAAAGGAAATTTTGCAAAGGCACAAGAACCCACTGTGGGCAAGCTTCCTCTGAGGGGGTCAACCTCCACTCAGCAGCTCATACACTGTGAACAGAGCTAATTCTCTTAGCTAATTACCCTGAAAGTCAATCCCACCCTCTGACAAATCAAAAGCAATTAAAGATCAACTTCAACAGGGACAGCTTTGGAACACATGAGACAGGAGAATAAGGAGACTGTGCAATTCAAATATAAAGGACACATACTACAAGACCACCCAGCAACGACTGAGAGACATAGGTTATCTACTTAATAGATGGAAGCAAACACAAAGTTACAGCCAGAATGAGAAAACAAAGAAACATGTCACAAATAAAAGATCAGAAGAAACCTCTAAAAATGGAACTAAATGAAACAGAGCTATTCAACCTTTCAGAGAGAGAGTTTAGAACACTGATGATAAGAATGTTTAAGGACCTTAGTGAGGACATAAAGAGGGATAAATAAATCATGAAAAACAACCAGTTAGAACAAAAGAATACAATAAATAAAATGAAGAACACACTCGAAGGAATCACCAGTAGATTAGATGAAACAGAGGATTGGATCAGTGATTTAGAAGACAAAATAGTTAAAATCACCCAATCAGAACAACAAATGAAAAAAGAATAAAAAACAACATAGTTTAAGAGACCTGTGTGACATGAAGCACAACAAAATTCGCATCATATGAATACCAGAAAGAGAAGAGAAGGAGCAAGGGATCATGAACACATTTGAAGAAATAATGACTGAAAATTTCCTACCCTGGTGAAGGAAATTGACATACAAGCCCAAGAAGTGCAGAGAGATCCAAACAAGCTGAACCCAAACAGGCCCACAACAAAACACATCATAGTTAACATATCAAAGGTTAAAGACAAAGAGAGAATCCTACAAGCAGCAAGAGAAAAGCAGTGTGTTACATACAAAGGAACTCCTACAAGACTAACAGATGACTTTTCTGTAGAAACTCTGCATGCCAGAAAAAAGTGGCAGAAAATATTCAAAGTGATGCAAAACAAAGGCCTACAACCAAGACTGCTCTACCCAGCACGGCTATCACTTAAAATTAAAGGAGAGATAAAGGGCTTTTCAGAGAAAAATAAGCTAAAGGAATTCATTACCACCAAACCAGCATTGCAGGAAATGTTAAAAGGGCCTTTTTAAACAGAAGAAAGGGGAAAAGAAGGCAATCAAGGAAAAGCAGAATTACAAGTAATAAAATGCAATAAATATGTACCTATCAATAATCACTTTAAATGTGAATGGGCAATATGCTCCAATCAAAAAACATAGAGTGGCTGAATAGAGAAGAAAACAGGACCCACTCATGTGCTGTTTATAAGAGATTCATCTCAGGTCAATAGACACACACAGACTGAAAGTAAAGAGATGGAGTAAAATATTTACATGAATGGAAATGAGAAAAATCACAAGTAGCAATACTTAGTATAAAATAGACTTAAAATGAAGACTGCAGTAAAAGACAAAGAAGGGCACTACATAATAATAAAGGGATCAATCCAACAAGAGGACATAACCTTAGTAAACATCTATGCACCCAAAATACGAGCTCCTAAATAAATAAAACAGTTTATGACTGACATAAAGTTGGAGATCAACCATAGAACTATCATAGTAAGGAACTTCAACACAACGTTGTCACCAGTGGACAGATTCTCCAGTCAGAAAATCAACACGGAAACAGTGGCCTTTAATGACACTTTAGACCAGTTGGATTTACTTAATATTTTTAGAGCATTTCACCCCAAAGCAACAGAATATACATTCTTCTTAAGTGCACATGGAACATTTTCCAAGATAGACTACCTGTTAGGACACAAAACCAGTCCCAATAAATTAAGAAGATTGAAATCATATCAAGCATCTTCTCTGACCACAATGTTATAAAACTAGAAATCAATTATAAAAAGAAACCTGGGAAGTACACAAACACATGGAGGCTGAATAACATGCTACTAAATAGTGAGTGGGTCAAAACTGAGGTGAAGGAGGAAATCAAAAGCCATCTCAAGACAAATGACAATGAAAACAAAACAACTCCAAATCTATGGGAAGCAGTGAAAGCAGTATTAAGAGGGAAATTCATAGCAATGCAGGCCTATCTCAAGAAACAGGAAAAATCTCATATAAACAGGCTATCTTCATACCTAAAGGAACTGGATAAAAGAAGAGAAAAACAAGCCCAAAGGGAGTACAGGAAAGTAAATAGCAAAGATCAGAGCAGAAATAAATGAAATAGAGACCAAAAATAATACAAAAGATCAATGAAACCAAGAGCTGGATTTTTTTTAAAGATAAACAAAATTGACAAACCCTTAGCCAGACTCACCAAGAAAAAGAGAGAGAGGACCCAAATTAATAAAATCAGAAATGAAAGAGGAGAAATGACAACAGATACCACAGAAACACAAAGCATTTTAAGAAAATATGACAAGCAACTATACACCAACAAATTAGACAATATGGAAGAAATGGAAGTATTTCTAGAAGCACACAATCTTTCAAGACTAAACTAAGAAGAAACAGAATCACTGAACAGACTGATTACTACCAATGACATTGAATCAGTAATCAACATACTTCCAATAAACAATCATCCTGGACCAGATGGCTTCACAGGTGAATTTTATAAACATTCAAAAAAGGATTAACACCTATTCTCCTCAAACTATTCCAAAAAATACAAAAGGAGGAAAGGCTCCCAAGCACATTTTATGAGGCCACTATTACTCTGATCCACATCAGATCATTACAAAAAAAGAAAACTACAGGCCGATATCCCTAGTATATAATGATGCAAAAATCTTCTAAGAAACACTAGCAAACCACATTCAGCAACACATTAAAAAAGTCACATACCACAATCACGTGGGATTCATTCCTGGTATGCAAGATTGGTTTGATATCTGCAAATCAATTAATGTAATACACCACATTAACAAAATGAAAAATAAAAATCATATGACCATATCAATAGATGCAGAAAAAAGCATTTGACAAAATCCTGCTGCCATTTATGATAAAAATCCTTAGCAAAGTAGG
Organism: Hipposideros armiger; assembly: GCF_001890085.2. Classification (NCBI taxonomy): domain Eukaryota; kingdom Metazoa; phylum Chordata; class Mammalia; order Chiroptera; family Hipposideridae; genus Hipposideros; species Hipposideros armiger. The sequence continues at coordinate 357,819 of NW_017731895.1, forward strand.
AATACAGAGATGATATCTCAACATAATAAAGGCTATGTATGACAAGCCCACAGCTAACATCATACCCAATGGGAAAGGCTAAAACCTTTCCCATTAAGATCAGGAACAAGACAAATCTGCCCAGGGCCGGCCGAGTGGCGCGATGGTTAAGAACTCGCTTGGGATGCCAGAGGGCCCCGGTTCGGATTCCACATATGAGGGCCAGTGACACTGCCCTCTGCAGCTAAGATGCTGAACAACAGCTCAACCTGGAGCTGGGCTGCCGTGGGTCGCCGGCGACGGCGTGGGCTGCAGCCCCTGTGGCAGTGGGTTGCCATGGGCTACCGTCTGTAGCCAGCAGCCAGCGTGAGCGGCCAGCAGCCAGCGTGAGTGGCCAGCAGCCGCAGTGAGCGGCCGTCCAGAAGCCGGCGACTGATCTGCCTTGCCCAGGAAGAGCGCAATGATGGTGCCAACTTGGGCCAGTGAAGCAACGTCCTCCAGAACTAGACTGAAGAACAAAAAAAACGACAGCAACTTGTCTGTTCCCCTTCCCCCAATTCCCCAGCACTGTTCCCATCCCCCCAATTCCCCAATAAAGAAATCTTAAAAAAAAAAAAAGACAAGTCTGCCCACTTTCACCACTTTTATTCAACATAGTTCTGGAAGTTCTAGCCACAGCAATTAGACAAGAAAATGAAAGAAAAAGGCATCCAATTTGGAAAGGAGGAGGTAAAGTTGTCATTATATGCGGATGACATGGTACAATATAGACAGAATCCCAAAGACTCCACCAAAAAACTATTAGAACTAATAAATGAATTTAGTGAAGTAGCAGGATACAAAGTTAATATTCAGAAACCAGTTGCATTTTTATACATCAATAATAAATTATCAGAAGACAGAATCAAGAAAGCAATCCCATTTACAATTGCTTCAAAAACTATAAAATATCTAGGAATAAATTTAACCAAAGAAGTAAAAGATCTGTACTCAGAAAATTACAAGACACTGAAGAGAGATATCAAAGAAGATGAAAATAAATGGAAATACATACCATGTTCATGGATAGGAAGAATGAATATAGTTAAAATGTCAATAATATAAATCAATATATAGATTCAATGCAATTCCTATCAAACTACCAAGGACATTTTTCTCAGAAATAAACATCTAATCTGAAATTTACATGGAACCTTAAAAGACCCCAAATAACCATGGCTATCTTGAGAAATAAGAACCAAGTGGGAGGTATTCATGCTACCAGACATCAAATCATATTACAAGGCTATAGTAATCAAAACAGTATGGTACTGGCATAAAACAGACACAGATCAATGGAACAGAATAGAGTGCCCAGAAATAAATCCATTGATATATGGTCATTTAATCTATGACAATGAAAGGAAGAATTTACATTGGGGTAAATATAGTCTATTTAATAAATGGTGCTTAGAAAATTGGAGTGACACATGCAAAAAAAATGAAAATGGACCACCTCCTTAAATCATACATGAGAACAAATTCAAAATGGATTAAAGACTTAAATGTAACACCTGAAACCATAAAACTCCTAGAAGAAAATATAGAAAGTAAATTTGCAGACATTACCCTGAGTAATATTTTTACTGATATATCCACTTTGGCAAGGGAAGTAAAATAAAAACATAAACATATGAAATTACATGAAATTTAAAAGGGTTTTCACAGCAAAGGAAATCATCAATAAAACAAAAAGGCAGCCTACTGAATGAAAGAAGATATTTGCCAATGATATATCTGATAAGGCGTTAATATCCAAAATTTATAAAACACTCATTCAACTCAACACCAAAAAAAAATCCACAACCCAATTAAAAAATGAGCAGAGGATATGAAGATATATTTTTCTAAAGAGAATGTACAGATGGCCAACAGGCATATGAAAAAATGCTCAACCTCACTAATCATTAGAGAAATTCAATTAAAAGCCACAATGAGATACCACCTCACTCCAGTCAGAATGGCTATCATCAATAAATCAACAAACAACAAGTGCTGGCAAGGTTGTGGAGAAAAGGGAACCTTGGTGCAGTTGGTGGGACTGCAGGTTGGAGCAGCCATTATGGAAATCAGTATGGAGGTATCTTAATACACTGGAAATGGAACTCCCTTGTGGCTGAACAATTCCACCCTTTGGTATCTATCCAAGGAAAAACCAAGATGCTAAATCAAAAAAAATATATGTACTTGTATGCTTATTGCAATGCTATTTATAATAGCCAAGACTTGGAAATAACCGAAATGCCCATCGGTAGATGACGGGATTAAGAAATTGTGGTACATTTATACAATGAACTATTGCTCAACTACAAAGAAGAATGAAATCTTACCATATGCAATGATATGGATGGACCTAGAGAACATTATGCTAAGTGAAATAAGTCAGCCAGAGAAAGACAAATACCATATGATCTCACTTATATGTGGAAAATAAAGAACCGAATAAATGAGCAAATTAAACAGAAGTAGTCTCAGAGATATAGAGGAAAAAATGATGGTTGCAGTAGATGGGAGCGGAGTGGGAATGAGGGAGAAGGGGAAGGGATTAGATAGCATAAATTGGTAACTACAGTGTTGCCACAGGGATACGAAGGACAGTTTGGGGAATATAATCAATAATATTGTAAATGTTTAGTAGGGTGTCAGATGGACACATGTCTTGTTAGGGAGACAACTTCATGGACGGTATAGAGACTAGACCACTGCATTGTACACCTGAAGCTGAAGTTATATATTTAAATGCAGGATGTCGAGTATAGTGTGGGGTGGGAGACAATGGAATTATAATAGATATGTATGATGATGGGGGGGGTGGTGGATTGGAGGAGGGGGGTTTTCACTTTGTGAGGGGTGAAAAGTATAACTATTGCATTGTTTTATACACCTGGAACTAAATTTTATAAAAAGAAAAAAAAATGATTCAAATCTCATGTTTCAAAGGACGTAGTGATAACTTACAGTAAAAAAGTAAATGTAGTAGTATTCCAGCATATTTCTATTCCTAAATCTGGTAAAAACAAACTTCAAATTTCTTTAATGTAATTACATCATAGAAATGGCAGCGTGAGGTGAGCTTCTTGAATCCTCCCATGGAATTTACAACAAATTAAACAGCTGTAATTCCGCAAAGGACTCCCAGCATGGCATAGAGGCAAGACTAAGAGACTTGTAATTAGAATCATCTAAAGGTGGGCTAAATGGGAGAGCAAGGGAGGAGGGAAAAAGAAAGTGCTGAGACACCAGCCATGTTCAGACCACAGAAGGCAGAAGCTCTGAGATCTTTTCATTCTGGAGCTACAGCAGTTATGGGAGGGAAGAATTCAGACTGCTATCACTCCCCTTATGGCCCACAGTCCTTCCTGAGGGTCAGCATGTATCATGGCTGAGCCCAATGCTCATGGCAGAGACCTCAGAGCAAAGACTGAGGGAAGAAGGGTGAAAATGATGATATAAGCCCTCACTGCCAAGCAGAAGACAGAAGACATAGGCACAGAGACTGGCGGACCCCTCCCCACCTTCCCAGAGCTTGTCTCAACCCACCCTGCAAGTGCTAGAAGCAGAAATGCAGCAGTGTCACATTAAAAGAACAGAATATTTGCAGTTTTGAGCATTGTGGCCCCACAGACACTAACTCTTTCATACTAGTTTTGGTAAAGTGCAGGGAGCCATGGGTGCAGGATCGGCTGTGCTGGTGGTCACCACCATTGTTCAGAGCCACCTCTCTTACAACCGACCCCACACCTGCCCCCACCTATCTGGGTAAATACATGCAAGGGTAAACAGAGCAAATGAAACACACAGGCTTTGAAACTTGTTCAGTAAGAGCTTTTGAAGTTCAGAAGCTCTCCACGTCCCCCCACACCGGCGGTGCCCGGTGACCCAGAAGACTTGCTCACAGGGTAAAAACCCACCTTCCAGGGAATGACTCTATTGTATGACAATCTTGGACAGTGCAGAGAAAATATAACTCTATAGTATAAGAGAGAATAAAAGACTGCAGTGAGGCAAAAAATAAAATATTCTACCAAAATTTAGGGAAAGCAAAAGAAAGACCTCTTTCTATCAACTTGTTGCAGAACCCCCTCCTGTACACGCCTAAGAAGAGAAATAATAATTCATTAATGGCCCTTAATAAGCAAGGTAACAAGGCAGCTCAGAAAGAAAATGAAAAGTCTCCAAAAAGTGAACTTAAAGAGAAGAAAATATATTACATAAATGACAGAGAATTCAAGATTGCAGTTCTAAAAAAAACTTAATGATATGCAAGAAAACACAGACAGGCAGTAAAATGAACACAAAAACACAATAAAAAAACAAAATGAACATTTTAACAAAGAGATTGGGATTTTAAAAGAGAACCAAGTAAAATTCCTGAAGATTAAGAACTCAATAAAAGAAATGAAGAATGAAATACCCAGCTTAGGTAATAGAGCTGACAAGATGGAGAAAATAATCAGTGACATCAAAGATAGAAATCTGGAAATGACACAAATGAAAGAAGAGAGAGTCTTGAGTGTTAAAACAAAGGAAAGAACTCTACAAGAACTTTCTGTCTTTGTCAGAAACAGCAATATAAGGATAATGGACATACCAGAAGGAGAAGGAAGGGAGAAGAGAACACAGAGTATATTTAAACAGTCAACAGGAACTTTCCAAACTTGTGCAAAGAACTGGATCCTCAAATCCAAGAAGCAAAGAGAACACTTAATTAGTTCCATCTCAACAAGCTTTCTCCAAGGCACATTGTATTGAAGATGTCAAGAATTAACCACAAAATAAGAATCCTCATGGCAGTCAGGGAAAAAAGACGGTAACTTACAAAGAAAATCCAATTAGATTATCATCAGATTTTTCAGCAGAAACTCTGCAAGCCAGGGGGAGGTGTAATAAAATATTCAAACTATTGAAAGAAAGAAATCATGAGACAAGAATAATATATCCAGCAAAGATATATTTTACATATGAAGGAGGAATAAAGTTCTTTCCAAACATACAGAAGCTGAGGGAATTTTCTAACAGAAGACCTGCACTACAGTAAATAATGAAGGAAGCTATTCAACCTGAAACAAAAAAAGCAAAAGAATACAAAACCATGAGTAGTATTATGAACAGACAGACAGAAGCAGGAAATGGCAACCCCTACACTATATAGGACACTATACACTTAAACATAACATACAGAGTAAAAGAAAAATAACACTTCAAAAAAAGTGGAACAGACATTTTGCCATTGCAGTGCAAAAATCAACTCACAGCATAAATAGAGATAATCTGTGATGGCAAAAATATAAAAGGGGAGAGAGTAAAGGTCTGAACTGGCTCAAGGGAATGGAGAAAGAAAGCATGCTGAAGAAAATGGAACACTCTAAATATGGAACTTTTTTTTACATCACCGTAATGATATCAACTCAAAAAAATGGAGATCTGAAATACATAACATAAAGAAAGAAGAAATAGAAGGGAAAACCATAGAATACCACCACACTAAAATGACAGGCAGCAGCAAAAAGGAAAGGAAACAATGGAGACACTAACCTAACAAAAACCAAAGATAGAATGATAGGAACTCCTCATATATCAATAATCACCCTATATGTAAATAGACAAACTCACCAATAAAAAGGCACAGAGTTTCAAACTGGATCAAAAAACTAAACCCAACCATATGTTACCTCCAAGAGACACAACTCAGCTACAAGGACAAATATAGACTCAAAATGAAATTGAGTCTCTAAGCAAATGGTATTCAGAGAAAAGCAGGTGTATTATATTGATATCTGATGAAATAGACTTCAAGGTAAAACAGGTAACAAGACACAAACTGGATATTTCATAATGATAAAGGGGACTATAAAACAAGAAGGCATAACAGTCATCAATGTTTATGCCCCCAGTCAGGGAACACTGAAATAGGCAAAGCAACTACTAACAGAACAAAATTGATGCAAGCACAATTATAGCAGGGGACCTAAATTCATCATTGACAGCTATGGATTGATCATCCAAACAGAAAATAAATAAAGAAATATGAGACCTAAATGACACATTAGATGAATGGACATAATTGACATCTATAGAGCACTTCATCCTGGAACATCAGGCTATATATACTTTTCTAGTGTACATGGAACATTCTCAAAGATAGATCATCTATTGGGACATAATACTAGCCTTGGCAAATTTAAAAAGATTGAAATCATACCAAGCATATTCTCTGATCACAAAACTTTGAAATTCAATATCAGCTGCAGAAAAAAAGGAAGGAAAAACCATAAATATATGTAGATAAAACAACACACATTTAAGAATGACTGTGTCAAAGAAGGAATAAGAGGAGAGATCAAAGTATACATAGAAACAAATAAGAATGAAAATACAAACTAACAAACTAATAAAATTATTGGAATGCAACAAAAACAATTTCAAGAGGGGAAATTTATATAATTACAGGCTTATCCCAAGAAAGAAAAAAAATACCAGATAAATAACCTCACATTAAACCTTAAAAAACTAGGAAAAAAATAACAAATGAAACCCAAAGTCAGCAGAAGGAAGGAAATAATAAAAATCAGAGCAGCAGTAAATGAAACAGAGAACAAAAAGACAATAGAAAAAATTAATGCAACAAAGAGGTGGTTCTTTGAAAAGTGTAAAAAAATTGACAACCCTTGGCTTGACTCACTAAGATAAAATGAGAAAAGACACAAATATCCAAAAGCAGAAATGAAAGAGGGAAAGTTACCACAAATGCCACAGAAATACAAAGGATCATCCAATAATACTATGACTAACTATATGCCACCAAATTCAATAACCTAGAAGAAATGTACATGTTCTTACATATAGCCTTCCTAGGCTGAAACTCAAATAATTGGAAAATCTAAATAGACCAATCAACAGTAAGGAAATTGAATCAGTCATCAGAAACCTTCCCAAAAGCAAAAGTCCAGGACCAGACGGCTTCACTAGTGAATTCTACCAAACTTTCAAAGAGGCTCTAACACCTGTCCCACTCAAACTCTTCCAAAAAATTGAAGGAGAGACAATAGTCCCTAACTCATTTTATGAGGCCAACATTACCCAGAAAAAAAAAACCTGGTAAGAGTAACACAAAAGAATAAAATAATCGACCAATATGTCTGATTAATACTGATACAAAAATCCTGAACAAAATTCTAGCAAATCAAATGCAACAATGCATTTAAAAAATTATGCATCACGACTGGGGGGTGTAGGGTTCATCCCAGGGGCACAAAGATGGTTCAATGTATGCAAATCGATTAATGGGATACACCACATAAAGAAAATAAAGGACAAAAATCATATGATTACATCAATAGATGCAGAAAAAGTGTTTGACAAGATACAATATCCATTCATGATAAAAACACTTCATAAAATGTGTATAGAAGGAAAATATCTAACATAATGAAGGCCATATATTGCAAACCCTCAGCTAATATCATAATTAACAGTGAAAAACGGAAGCACTTCACTCTAATTCGGGAACACGACAGGACTGTTTCCTATGACCTCTGCTTTTCAACATAGTATTGGAAGTCCTAGCCAGAGCAATCAGGCAAGAGAAAGAAATAAAACACATCCGAATTAGAATGAAGTTTAATTGTCACTTTTTGCAAATTACATGATGCTATATACAGAAAACCCTAAAGCTCCACCACAAAGCTTTACAAACAATAAATAAACACGGTAAAGTTACCAACTACATAATCAATGTACAGAACTCCATTGCATTCCTATATACTAACAATGAATCTTAGAAGAAGAAATAAAGAAGGCAATCCATTTCACAATTGAAATAAAAAAAAAATACCTAGCACTAAACTTAACCAAGAATGTGAAAGACCTATACACTGAAAACTAAAAGACATTTGTGAAGAAAATTGAAGAAGACACAAAGAAATGGAAAGACATTTCGTGTTCATGGATTGGAAAAAGCAGCATAGTTAAAATGACCATATAACCCAAAGCAATATACAGACTTAATGCAATGCCCATCAAAATCCCAGTGGCATTTTAAAAAAATACAATAAAAATAGATTTGTATGGAACCATAAAAGACCCCAAATAGCCAAAGCAATCCTAGGAAAACAGAATAATGCTGGAGGAATCACACTCCCTGACTTAGCTTGTGCTATATGGCAACAATAATCAAAACAATATTGTATTGGCAGAAAAACAGACACACAGATCAATGGAACAGAATTGAAACCCAAGAAATAAACCCACATAAATATGGACAAATAAGTTTTGACAAAGAAGCCAAGAAAATACAACGGAGAAAAGATAGCCTCTTCAATAAATGGTGCTGGGAAAATTGGAAAGCCACCTACAAAAGAATTAAACTAGACTGCTGTCTGTCACGGTGTACCAAAGTTAACTCAAAATGGATCAAAGACCTAAACATAAGACCTGAAACAATAAATTGCATAGAAGAAAACATAGGTACTAAACTTATGAAACTTGAGTTCAAAGAGCATTTTATGAATTTGACTTCAAAGCCAAGGGAAGTAACAGCTAAAATAAATGAATGGGACTATATCAAATTAAATTTTTTCTGCATAGCAAAAGAAACCATTGACAAAATAAAGAGGCAACCAAACAAATTGGAGAAGAGTTTTGCAAGCAATGCCTCTGATAAGGGGCTAATATCCAAAATATGTAAGGAACTCATACAACTCAAAAACAAGAAACAAACAATCCATTAAAAAATGGGCATAGGTGACGGCTGAGTGGCTCAGTTGGTTTAAAGTTACCTTAAAAGTGCGAGCTCTGAGCAACAGGACAACCGGTTCAATTCCAACATGGGCCAGTGATGCTGCACCCAAGCTGAGCTGCCGCTGAGCTGCCAACAAGTGGCAGGATGGCTCAGCTGGTGAGAGCATGTGTTCCTAACAACAAGACTGCCTGTTTGATGGTGGGCTACGCCTGCCTGCAACTAAGACTGAACTCAGCAGCTTGAGCTGAGCTGCCGCCCAAATGTCTCAGTGGTTAGAGCATGTGCTCTTCACAGCAAGGCTACTGGTTTGACTCCCGCTTGAGATGGTGGGTACACCCACCCACAACTAAGATGGAGCATAGCACCTTGAACTTAGAGACCACGAGCTGCTGATGGGCAGCCAGATGGCGACTGGTGCCCTCCACTACTAAGATTGAAGATCAACAACTTGGCTGGTCCCCTTTCCTAATTCCCTAATTGAAAAAAATTTATTTATTTATTTATTTATTTATTTATGTATGTATGTATTTATTTATTTATTTATATGTGCTCTGATGTTTATTGCAGCTTTATATATGGTGGCCAAGAATGTAAACCATTAAAGTGTCCTTCAATAGATGATTGGATAAAGAAGATGTGGTATATATACACAATGGAATACTGTCTTGCCATAAGAAATAATGCCATTTGCAACAACATGATGGATCTTGAGATTATCATAAAGTGAAATAAGTCAGTCAGAAAAAGTCAGGTACTCTATGACCACTGATATGTGGGATATAAAACTGAAAGCAACCAAGGAAAAAGACAAACAAATGAAGAATCAAAAACTCAAAGACACAGACAATAGTTTAGTGGTTCCCAGAGGGTAAGGGGGGAGGGAGGTGGTATATGAGCATAAAAAGGGTCAAATACATGGTGATGGAAGGAGAATTGACTTTGAGTGAGCCCACAATGTGATATATAGATGATGTATTACAGAATTGTAAACCTGAAAGCTTTGTTACTCTACTAACAATTGTCACCACAATAAAGTTTAAATAAAAAATGTTTGATGCTATCCTCTGCTATCTAAACCTTTTTTTATTGAAGATAATTTAGCTAATTTGAAATCATATATTTCTCAGCTTGATGATTGAGTATCTGAGAATAAGGATTATTATGCATAAATGAATATGGTGGCTGCGCTCTTACTATGAACTCATTGTATCTAGATTTCCACCCACACCAAAACATTGCCACTCATTTAAGGTTAAAATTCTACTTAAATTCCATCAGGACTAGCAGAGTTAGCTGCCTGCAGATTCTATTTATGCATTTGTTGAGTGTACACATGCCAGGTGCAAGGCAAATTGTACTATGAGAGGTAACACTTTTGTATGAATAGCTTATCATGTCAATCTGAAGGAGAAAAGAAGTGGCACTTGTGGAGAAGAGAGTGGCAGCAAAAAGGCAAAGTACAGAAAGTGAAGGTTGATGTTGCAGAGACTACCTTAGCTAGCTCATAATTTAGCTGAAAGTTTTTATAATTGATAAAGTTAGTCTTATATACAGAGGGTACCAAAAAATGTATATGGATTTTAAGAAAGGAAAAAAAAGCTGTATTAATATATACTGATAACAAAAGATGAATACAAGTCACATTTGACTTCTGCAATTACAAGCTATGCTCAAAGTGGTTACCATCGGTCTCCAAACATTTTTGAATACAGCGAACTCTTGCTTGAGCAATGTTGACCAAAGTCTTCACTTTTATACATTTTTGGCACCCCTGGTATATGTGTATGTGTATATGGATGTGTATATACACAGAGGGTGCCAAAAATGTATACATATTTTAAGAAAGGAAATAACTGTATTAAAATTGTAACACTCAATATATAGTGATAACAAGTCACGTTTGATGTCTGCAATTACAAGACATGCTCAAATTGGTTACCATCAGTGTAATTTTAATATGTGCTTTTCCTTACTTAAAATGTGTATACATTCTCATCCTCTCTCTCTCTCTGTCTCTCTCTCTCTCTGTCTCTCTCTCTCCACACACACATATAGGAGGTGTGATAAAAAACCATGCTGACTGTTTAAATTAAAAAAACTATTACAGTAAAAGACACATTACCATTAGTCGCCCTCAAAGAAGTCCCCCTTGCTTCATACACACTTATTCCATCATTCTTGCCACTTTCTGCAGAAGTTCTGGAAGTCCTTTTTCATGAATATATATATATATACATATATAATATATATATATATGTATATATATATATATAAAATATGACTGGAGTTCTGTCATTGTTAAGTTCTTCTGCTGTTAACTGTCTACGAACTCTAGTGCATGGGAGGAAATTCCTATAGAAATATCTTTAGAAGCACACCACTCATATTGTTAAAAGAAGTGTCAAAAGATATAGTGCTATGCTAGTGAAGGGACTTTCAGGTAGAAGGTAGTGGACATAATCATATAGTAATTCATAACCCTTTAGAAAGCAGAAATGGATGCATGAATAAGAAAAGCATTTGTAGAAACAACACAGAACTTGTTAGAGTTAAAATGTATGATGTCTATTTAGTAGATTGGAATCAATCTGAAGAGAAAATACTTGAATGTCTTCTTAATGAGTTTATCATTTATCCAATGAATTTAAGCAGAGATATTACACCATTTTTCATATTTAATTTAAAAAGTCAGAATGGTATATAAAAAGGAATTGGGAGAGAAGAATGTTGAAGTGCAGTCAAGTAGATTTGTAAATCAAGGATTATCTACATCAGCGTTACCTCAGGGAAAGGGGGAAATGCTTCTTTCAATTCCAATTCTCAGGCTCCATCCCAGATCTTCAGAGAATTAGAATCTCTAAGAGCATTGCCTTGATAATCTACTTTTTCAAAGTTATCCCCAGGAAGATGTTAACCCACTAAATTCTGCTCTAAAGATCCAGTTAACACTAATCGATAGCTCCTGTTCACAACAGTGTAAATTCCTGGCTCTGCACCATAGAGATTCTGATTTTATACTTCTAGAGCCTAAGAATCTTTACTTAGAAAAAGCTGCACCAGTGATTCTGATATTTTATCAAGTTTGAGAACTACAGAGGTAATGAGTTGATATTAAGGATGGAAAGAAGGGAATATTTTTTCAAAAGATTCTTTCATGCTACAATAAATAAAATATTATGCCAAGTTTTTATGTTGAAAGTAAGAAAAGATTCAGAGGCAGAATGATATAATAGGTAGAAAACTGCACTAGGATTCTAGAGATTTTACTTTACATCTTGATTCTGTTTCTATTTGCCATGTCCCTTTGGGCACATTATTTCCTCCCATTCTGAATTCTGTAAAGTGTAAAATAAATGAGTTAAGCTTGACAATTTTTCTCAAATATCTGCCACAGGTGTAATACAAGTGTGATATACATGCACAATAATGGTTTGATGGTCAAATATGTTTGGGAAAAAATAACTTTACCAAATGAAACAGTTTGTTTACAGGATAATATCTCAAAGCACTTGATGTGTTTATGTATACTGTGAACCTATAAAAAGACAATGGAAAATGTAGTGCTTTCCAAACTTATTTGACCATGAAACACATTTTTAGGAGTGTTTTACTGACTAAATATTATGCAGAACACACTTTAAGAAATACCAGACTAAAACACAATGCCATTTATATCAACACTCCAAATACAAAATACTTAAGTATAAATCTAACAAAATATGTACAAGATCTATATGAATTAAAGTACAAAATTCTTATGAACTAAGTAAAAAAAGAACTAAATAAATGGAGATATTACATGTTCACAGATCAGACGACTCAATGTCATCAAAATGTCAGTTCTCCCTAGCCTGATCTATAGACTCAATACAATCCCAATCAAAATCCCAGCAAGTTATTCTGTGGGTATTGACAAACTGATATTAAAGTTTTATGGTGAGGCACAAGACCCAGAATAGCCAACACAATATTGAAGTAGAAGAACAACTTTGGAGGATCGACATAACCCAACTTTGAAATTTACTATAAAGCTATGGTAATCAAGACAGTGTGGTACTGGTGAAAGAATGGACAAATAGAATAATGGAACAGAATAGAGAGCCCCAAATAGACTCACAGAAATACAGTGAGCGGATCTTTGACAAAGGAGCAAAGGTAAAACAATGGAGCAAAGGTAGTCTTTTCAACAAATGGTGCTGGAATAACTGGACATTCACATGCAAAAAACCTTATGTAGACACAGACCTTATGCCTGTCAAAAAATTAGCTCAAAATTGATCATAAACCTAAATGCAAAACATAAAATTATAAAACTCCTAGAAGACAACATAGAAAATCTAGATGCAATAACTTTTTGGATACAAAAGCAAAGACACAATCCACAAAAGAAATAAGATAGGACCCATTAAATTAAAAGCCTTTTCTCTGAGAAAGACAATATCAAGAGAATGACAGGCCCTAGCCTGAGAGAAAATATTTGTAAAAGACACACCTGATAAAGAACTGTTATCCAAAATTTATGAGGTGTGATAAAAAAATATGGTGAATGTTTACATTAAAAATATATAGTAAGAGACACATTGCCACAATCCCCCTCAAAATAACACCCTCCTTACTTTGAACACACTTATCCCATTGTTCCTGCCACTTTCTGAAGCAGTTCTGGAAGTCCTTTTTCATAAGTGTCTTTAGTTGCGCTGCCATGACTGCCTTGATGTCCTGAATCAATTCAAAATGTTTACCTTTCATGGTCATTTTGACTTTGGAGAAGAGCCAGAAGCCGCACAGTGCCAGATCTGATGAATAAGGTGAATGAAGACACACCATAATATTTTTATTTGACAGAAATAAAAAAATTATGTGTGATACGGAGCCTTTCTATTGTAATAAAAAACTCCAGTGAATGTTGCTGCCAATTGCCATCCAATGGAAAGGCAGGGATCTTCGATACGGAAAGTGGCACATTCAACCTTAGTAACCGTGTGTGAGAAGTTTCTACTAGTTCAGTGATGTCAGTCAGGTGTGAGCTATGGTTGAGACAAGGTGTGTTTTAAACTGTGCCATAAATCATCCTCCATCATGACAATCCTCTGTGTCACACATCACTTCTGGTACAGCAATTTCTGTCTAATAAAAACATTACGGTGTGTCCTCATTCACCTTATTCACTGGATCTGGCACCGTGCAACTTCTGGCTCTTCCCCAAAATCTAAATGATTCAGGACATCCAGGCTGCCATGACACTGCAACTAAAGACATGAAAGAGGACTCCCAGAACTACTTCAGAAAGTGGCAAGAATGATGAAATAATTGAGTTCAAAGTGAGGGGGAGTATTTTGAGAGGAATTAATGACAATGTGTCTTTTACTGTAATACCGTATTTGCCGGCGTATAAGACGATTTTTTGGCCCTGAAAAATATGCCTCCAAGTGGGGGGTCGTCTTATACGCCAGGTACACTTCAGATAGACTGCCCATATAACAAACTCTGTATTTTGAGTGGAAATGTTAGGGGGTCGTCTTATACTCCCAGTCGTCTTATACGCCGGCAAATACGGTACATTCTTTTTATTTAAACATTCACCATATCGTTTGATCACACCTCATACAAGGAACTTATAAAATTCAACAATAAGAAAACAAACTACCCAATTCAAAAATGGGTCAAAGACCTTAACAGACACCTCACTGAAGAATATATACAGATGTCAAATAACGACATAAAAAGATGCTCCGTATTATGTCATCAGGGAAATTCAAAGTAAAACAACAGTGAGACACCATTACACACCCATTAGAATGACCAAAATCCAAAGCACTGAGAACACCAAATGCTGGTGAGGATGTAGAGCAAGAGAAACTCTCATTCCTTGCTGGTAGGAATGCAAAATGGTATAGCCACTTTGGATGACAGGTTGGATATTTCTTACAAAACTAAACATACTCTTACCATACCATTCAGCAGTCACACCTCTTACTATTTACCAAAAGGAGGTGAAAACTTATGCCCACACAAAAGCCTGCATGCAGATGTTTATAGTAGCTTTATTCATAATTGGCAAAACTTGGAAGCAACAAAGATGTCTTTCAGTAGGTGAATGGATAAATAAACTATGGGACATCCAGACTATGGAATATTATTTAGACTAAAAGGCACAAGCTATCAAGCCATGAAAAAATATGAAGAAAATTTAAATGCATGTTACTAAGTGAAAGAAGCCAATTTGAATAAAGCTACATACTGCATGATACCAGCTATTTGATGTTCTGGAAAAAGCAAATCTATGGAGACAATAAAAAGATCAGTGGCTGCTTGGGATTGGGGTGGGGAGGACATGTGAATAAGAGGTGTACAGATGAGTTTTAGGGCAGTGAAAATACTCTGTTTGATACCATAATTATGGATATATGTCATTATATGTTGGGAGGCAATTGAGGACAGTTGGGGATACTGAGGCTGTGGCAAACTGCTACATGCCTCTATGCAGGGCCCTATGCCTAGGGGAGTGGCTGGATGAGAGAGTCTGCTTAGTAACTGCATACACAAGGCTCAGACACCCCCAAAAGAGAAACAATGCTCTGGGACTTTCCACCATGGACTTGTTACAGTTTCTATCCCCGGCCCTAGTTCCTGGTTTCTGTATGCCTACACCCAAAGCCCCCTGCCAAAGCCCCCTACTACAATCCCCTACACAAAGAGAAACTTACTGCATATATAACAAGAGCCTTTCCAATAAATGATGTCTTAGTCTGTTACCAGCAGGCTGAGTCCCTCCTGCTCCCAGCATTTGTCTGTATTCTCTTTGTTTCTCGTCTCCCACCCAATCCTCTCAGGGACCCTTTCGGTGAGCTCCAGGCTGATGAGTCAGGAGCGCTCTGTGAGCTAGCTGGTCTCGTTCAAGTGGCACCCAATGTGGAGCCTGAGCACGGATTGAAGGCGACCATATGTGAGGAGAACCCTTGTGAGAGGTGTACACCGCGTCGGATATGGTAAGGGGAAAAATGGGTTTCAGTATAGGAAGGAATAGAACTGATCATTCTGTTGTCCCTAAATCTAAGTTTAGGCAGGAGTAAAACTTGGGACAGTTATAAATGTAAGTAAGGGATTAAGTAAAATGAAATAGCTTATGGAAATTTAGATAAGAAAAATAGGTTAAGTAATTGGGGAACTAACACAGTAAATGGGGTACTAACAAAACCTTTGTGTGAAAGAGTGTAAATGTGTGAGTAATTGATTACAGTTCCATGGCCTTGGCTCTGGAATTTGTGTGGGGGAGTGATCACGAGTAAAAGCACTTTTTGTTTCTTTATATTTACTAACACTGGAATTCAAGTAGGATAAAATAACTCCTAGAGATTCTCTTAAGGTAAATTAGGCAGGACATTTGGATAGGATAAAATAAAACATGGGACAGTCAGGGTGAAAGGACCATCATCTGTATTTGCACTTACTAAAAACAACACTCCAGGAGCGAGGCAGGGTTGTGGAGAAACAGCAGCTAGAGGAGTTTCTTGTGTATATGAAGGACACCTGCCCTTGGTTCCCCCAGGAAGGCACCCTTGACTCAGAGGTCTGGGATGGGTTAAAAGGCAGCTCAGGGAGCGTCAGGTGCTGGAGCAAAGGAGCCGGAGAAGCCTCCTAGCGAAGTACTTTCACTTTGGGAACTGGTATGTGACAGCCTCACTGTCAGCTCAGAGGCTCCGTGCCAACTGGAGGAACAGGTAGAACAGGAAAAAGGGCCCCTTAAATCACTCTTTGGCAGCCACACTTCCTCCTCTGTATTCAGCAACTTAACAAAAATAAGTCTTAAAAGATTTCTCTAACACTCAGTAACTTTCAAGGTCTTACAGATAGCCTCAAATGTGAACATAGGGCTGCTACAGCCTCCGCTTAAGGCTGAGGAAACTAAAGAAAATAAAAAAGAGGCGCTTTTAAATCCAGGCGGCAGCCCCTCCCCCCAACTCCTTATTGCAGCCTGTTGAAGTTATAAGGACAACTATCAGATCTTAGGTCCTCTCTACAATTGTTAATAATTCTGTTTATATATATAGTCTCTGGGGTTTATACTTGTCTATTATTATATGTATAATAATATTTTTGCCTCCAGATGGTATTATCAATTTATAATACTTGATTAGCTAAAAATAAAAGATTAAACACTATTAATTAAGATAATAAAAATTAACTCAACTAATTCTCAGGATCACATAATTTAAATAAATAAATAAATAAATAAATATATGTAACTAAGGCTGATTTCTTAGTTTTACCAAGTTATATTAAATAATAAAAGTTATTAAATACTTTAATAAGCATTTCAAAAATAACAAAGTACTAAAATATCAATTATAAAATAAGTCTAAATTAGTCTATTTCTGGCTTCTTATCACAGAGATGTTAAGGGATAAGTTAAGATCTATTAATATATCATACATTACATTACAAAAGCCTATGCTTTTTAAGGTTATAAAAAATACTCCTCCCAGACAGAGTTCCAATAAAAGAAAAACCCGAACAGCAAAAAGGGAGGTTACTACACTTGCAGGCAGACAGCCCGGCATCACCAAGTAATGGGGACTCCGACAACTTTGCTTTAAATTTAGTAACAAAAATTACAAACTAAAATGGCCATCTTAAATTTTTTAATAATTATTTCAAATTCCTAGGAGATATTAATGGGATAAAAATTTTAAAAAACCACCCAATATCTTAATTTTAAGTAATTTTAAGTATAACGTTAAGTATAATTAATTTTAGGTGTTTTAACTATAAGGTTAGGTATAATTAATTTTAGATATTTTTAGGTATAAGTTTAAATATAAAAATAAGATCAAGTATACTTGATTTTAGGTATTCTTAATTACAGGGTTAAGTTTAATTAACATTAGGTAATGTTAAGTATAAGTCAATTTTAAGGTTCATGAACTTTGTTTAACTGTAGGTATTTTTAAGTATAAGTAAGTAACATTAATTAACTTTAGATGTGCTTAAAAATAAGTATAGTCCACTGTAAGTATTTCTTTCACTTTGGAGGTCAGTCACACATTATACGGAGTAGTCTCGTTGGCAAGGGGGACTCCTTTCGTCCTTCCAGACCAACTCCACAAAATTATTCTCAACATCATAAACATTAAAAATTTCTTATTCTGAAATTCACCAATATAATTTATTTAATCATTCACTTATATCAAATCATAGAGACTTGGCTATGGTAACATAAAACATGTACCCGTCATTCCCTAACATTTCAATTAATAAAACAAAAAGGGGGAGCTGATGGGTGTTCTTGGGTGTGGGCTTGGCTCTGATGACTCTGTGGACTCTTTGGTCGGCCAGGCCCATTTTTCAAATTTTAAAATTTCAAATTTTCACATTTTTAAAATTCTTTACAATGTCTTTACAATGGACAATTTTATCTAACAAGGACTAGATTCGGTCCTTGTGTGGGGGAAGGAATGCCTATATTTTTTCCTAGGAATGAGGGAGAGAAAGACATACTCACAAAGGTAAGTATGTCTCTAATATCATCCTAATTGGAAATTACAAAGTTATAGGAGAATTTTAAATATAAAGGTTCTTATCACAATTGGCAGTTTTACCAACTTTAGAGGACATAGTATTTTAGTCCTCTGTCAATCACTATTGAGGGACCCAAAAATGAAGGTCCAGTGATACAAGCCCTCATGGAAATAAAAAAGAGAAAATAGGTTAGATTTCATAATAATTGTTTAAGGCTTCACAGCAGTTATATCATCCATTACTTAAATTCATTGCTACTACAATCATTACAACAGTCCCTCATTACTAATACCATAAAAAGCTTTAAAGTAACAGTCTTTAACATTTCATGTTCATATCCAAAAGAGGTGGATACAAAAAGGAAATTAAGAATCAATGTCTTAGAGGTCATAGCTGAAAAAAAATGGGGGTTGAGGTCGAGATCATACGCTGCCAACTTACCTACAGGTATCATACAGGGCAATAAATAATACATAATAGAAGTAAAGGACATAATAGAAGTAAAGAAAATACATACAGGACACTTGACGGAGTACAGATCTTGGCCTTGAGACTTAATGATCCATCAGATTTGGCCAACAAAATTATTACCACCTTTAAGGGATTTAAATCAGTCATCATCATCAGATTATCGCATGGACTCTATTAGGAGTTATAGTTTTCTTACTATTATTAATGTGCTCAGTTTCAGTTCTCATGCACCATAGATCATCCCATCTCTAATTATTACTCTGTTACTCACCTTCAAGCTAATATTTCACCTCTATATCTTGCTCCATAACGCCTTTTAAGCTACCCTTATAACCCTAGATGGGTAGAGGTTTTGTTTGTGTTACCAAAAACTGCAGCAGTCCGACATGAGAGCCAAGAGGACCTGACAGACGGTATCGAGGAGACCACCCATTGGTTCAAACGCCTGCGACTGACCGAACAACAAAGAATCCATCATGCCAGGCAGATGAGAGAAGCCGATCCCCTGACCTGGGGTCAAATAAAAAGACTAACGACAAGGGCTATGGAGATGTTACAGCACCAAGACTAACCACAGACCCCTGACCAGTATTCCCAGCCATGTTGGCCATAATCACTTGCCAGTCAGCCGAAAGCTTCATAGGGAGCTTGTCCTAGTGATCATAATTACTCATCAGCTACGGGGGACTGTGATACCCCTCCAGAGTGGTAAAGGAGAGGTTAGTGCAAGGCACACTCTCTGGCTGCATCCTTAGCAAGGCTGGCACAGCACCTCCACATACGGGAGGAAGGGGTCTCTGTTACCCATAAGTAATAATATATATTGGACTATTCTACCAAATTTAAGGCTCTTTAAAATTAATAAAAATGGGGGAGATGTTGGGAGCTGTCTCAGAGTAGTGAGACTGCAGGCTGACTGCAGGAGGAGAATGGCAGGTGGCTGCAGACCCCCATGTTCTGTGTGCTGAGGAAAAGGCTGCAAAACATTATGCTAGCTGAACAGCAAAAAGAGAAACTGCTGGAGAAAGAGTTTAGCTCAATCCCCTGTGCCATGAAAAGCAGAAGTTCCTGAACTACAACCACCAGACCCTCAGATGTCACTGTCTAATTATGGACTTATGAACTTTGGAACTTTCCACCATGCACTTGCTGACAGTTGCTATTTGCCTCAGTTTCACCTTACTTAAAATATATTTAGTCTATGCCATGTAATCATCTAGCTTGTTGCCAAGAGATTATCTCACTTCCAAACCCCTATGTCAGGAACATTGGTTCCTCATTCCCCAAAAACCCCCCTACCAAATCCCCTATGCTTAGCTAAGAAATTATTCCTGGTAAAAGAGGAACTTGCTCTCTATATAAGCAGTGTACATTTTAATACATGCTGTCACTTTCTGCCATCAGCAGTTAGTGAACCTTCTAATCCCAACTTTGGTGTCTATGCCAATTCTTTCTTTTCTCATTTCCTCGCGCCGATCAATCCTGCTTAGGGACCGTTGGGTGAGTTCCTGGCCTTGATCACCCAGGTGCCCTAGCTGTTCAGCCGGCTCTCGACAGGTGGGGGTTGTTGATAATGGGGGAGGTAATGCATGTGTAGGTGCAAGGGATATGTGCAAAGTCTCTGTACCTTACCCATAATTTTTCTATGAACTTAAAACATCTCTAAAAAACAAATTATTTGTTTTCCAAACTAAGTGATATTTAAGCTATTCTTTCTGAATCCAAAGTTCTTTGAGTCCTGTGGGATCTACCTAAGGTGACTAGGACAATGGTAAAGCCATTAAGGAAGGTAGGGAATATGAGAAATGGCAGAGGGAAACATGCACTTTGGGGTCTGTTGAGTCTTGGTTCATCTATGAGAGCATATTTACATGATATGGAATTGTAAAATTCTCAAGGTTAATTAGTAACTTTTCAAGACATATTGAAGACAAAGCATTAGGAATCTGTATTTGCAAATTAGTGTTGTCCAGGTGGCTTATCCTTCTTTCGTATTTGTTGTGGTTTGAAACTGTTGTCTTTAGTTTTAAAAATGCATAATCTTGACGTGATATTTGCTCTGCTTTTCCATCAAATATTACTATTTTCTTTTTCTGTGCTGAGACATTTAGAATACCAATTAAACACAATGGGTTGACTAGCACATGAGGTCCTCTACATTCACTTTTGCATCCCAACCATATTTTTTTTCTGTCACACCAGATTTCTTTGCCTCAGTCCATTTCTGACTCATGGTCTGAGTGCAAGCATATCACTTAATCTTTTTGCAGATCAACTTCTCTGTTTATAGAAAAAAGAATGATATTTTTACTTTCTGCCAAACTTTGATAGATATTTCAATGATTAATAGAGTGAACCACTGAAAAGAAATTGAAATCCTTAGGGGAGAGATATCTTTGAAGTACAATCCATTGTCTTCATTATTATGTTTTGGTTCTATTGTAAAATATGCCACCATCCACATTTTACAACCAGATCGCTTAGCACACAAGTGGGAAATGTAATCACTTTAAAAGTCCATATGTTGAAATGTGGTTTAGCTACTTTTTCCAGTCACAAAATTATAGTTTTAGAAAACTTTTTACAAGTATTTGCTTCTTTTATAGAATTTCTAAATGTGTTCCTGAACTGTGTTTTTGGAGCTATTTTTATACAATTTCCTGAAATGATGGAGAAGCTATTTTACAATTATGGTAGGTTTTCAGGTCTTAGTGTTACATGAATCAATATCAGCATTCATCTTTTCCTTTAAGATGGGAAGATACATTAAGTGCAATTAAAGTTTTAGGAAGAAATTCTGAGTCTACGCTATTGGTATTATTTTGGCATAATGCATAAATTAAATAAAATTATTGACACATCTGATAGGTGTCTTTCTAAACAAAGAGAAGAAAGATGTTTTGGGTTTTCACATGTCTGTTTATAAATATAAGTAGGAAAATAGACCAAAATAAAAAAGAACTTGGCAATTCCATGGATCCAGACAGGCAGATTTGGAGTTTGTGAAAAGTTGTTTTAATTGTGGAACTTTTTTATTATTATTATTTTTATTGTGGAATACATTTTTTAGAATTAGTTTCAGCTGTACAACACAGTGCAATAGTTATACTTTTTACCCCTCCAAGTGACAACCCCCCTCCCCTAATCTGCCGCCCCACTTCCCCCCCCCATTATCATACATATCTATTACAATTCCCTTGACTCCACTGAAACACTATACTCCAGGTCCCATGACCATATATATATATATATATATATATACATATAAACTTATAGTTGGCATACTATACTATACAACATCAGCTTCAGGTGTACAGTGCAGTGATCAAGCCTCTACCCCATCCATGATGCTGTCTCCCTAGCAAGACATGTGACCATCTGACACCCTACAAAATATTTACAACATTATTAATTAAATTCCTCTAAATGTCTTTCACATCCCTGTGGCAATATTGTAGTTCACTCTTTATGCTGTCTAATCCCTTCCTCTTCTCCCTCATCCCCACCCCCTGCCAAATAGCAACCATCAGTTTTTCCTCTATATCTCTGAGACCACTTCTGTTTACTTTGCTCATTCATTCAGTTTTTTAGATTCCACGTATAAGTGAAATCATACGGTATTTGTCTTTCTCCGACTGACTTATTTCACTTAACATAATAGTCTCTAGGTCCATCCATATCGTCGCAAATGGTACTATTTCATTCTTCTTTATAGGGAATAATATTCCATTGTGTAAATGTACCACAATTTCTTAATCCAGTCATCCACCGATGGGCATTTCCATTGCTTCCAAGTCTTGGATATTGTAAATAACGCTGCAATAAATATAGGGTTGAATGTATTTTTTCGAATTAGAATCTTGGGTTTCTCTGGGTAGATACCCAAGAGTGGAATTGCTGGATCATATGGTAGTTCCATTTCCAGTTTTTTGAGATATCTCCATACTAATTTTCATAATGGCTGCACCAATCTGCAGTCCCACCAACAGTGCACCAGAGTTCCCTTTTCTCAACAGCCTCACGATCACTTGTTGTTTGTTGATTTATTGATGATAGCCATTCTGACCGGGGTGAGGTGGTATCTCATTGTGGTTTTTATTTGCATTTCCCTAATGCTAAG
>NW_017731895.1:384132-390436 GCF_001890085.2 Hipposideros armiger
TGTGTTTCTTTGCTTCCCCATTCTGGTTTGCTCTTTGTGTTTACTTTGATGAAATAGGTAGATCCCCTCAGTCTCTCAGTCTTTTCTGGGTAAACTTATGTGGTATATGTCCTTCATATTTTAATTGCTCAGAAATCTTTTCTCCCGTGTGTGTATAGCAAAGATGTTCCTTGTATTATATGCCTTCTCCTGTTGAGTTCTAGTTTTTACTGCCTTTTGGCTTGTCAGTAGGTGGGCTTGACTGCCAAGCTGACTAGCCATGAGGCTTAACTGTGTCCAAAATTTATAAACTGTTGTGTGAGGGTTGACCCCTCTGATGAGGCTTGGCCCCTATGGGCTCTTGTGCCTGTATAAATTTCCCTTTGAGTGTGAATCTTGTAGGTCAGACCCTGTAATGCTCTGGTTTTATCTAAATTTGTCCCTAGGTTTGATGATTCTTGTGCTTCTTTTTCTGTGCCCCGCTGAAGAGTGTGTTTTAGGGCAAAACAGATCAATGAGCACATCCACGACAGACACCAAAGGTAACCTGGTACTCTCTGATGTACAAAACAACCATCACCCTACACTCCACATGTATAGAAATATCAATCAAACACAAGGAGAAAACAAACAATCAGAAACAAAACAACGACAATGAGAAAAGAAGAAAAGAAAAAAAAACTTGCAGGAAAAATGGAAAGGAGGAGGCAAATCAAGCTATGACAAGGAAGCAGGAAAGAAGGGAGAGAGCAGGGTTAGAAGGAAAGAAAGAGAGAAAAATGCAGAGAGAGACAAAAAAATATATATATATATATACACCCCCACATATATGGACATATATATCCACATATAATCACATTTATATATGTGTATTTAAAAAACTAAAATTACTAATGAAATAGAAAAATCCAAAAACAACCAACACAAGCGATCAATGGGAAAAACAAAACAAAACCCCCAAACATCTAAGAGAACCTATTTAACAATAACAATATAACACATCAAAAGAGAAACTCAAACGGAACATAACAAAAAAAAGGGGGGAGAAAAAACAAGAAATAACCAGTTCCAATCTTGACTGAAGTCCACCAAGCTCTCCCCAGGTTTTTGTCTGCTATACACACACTCCTGTGCATCTTGTGGGGGCAGAGCCAGCCGCCTGGAACCTAGCGTGAGTTTGGTAATGTAGGTCTATTTTAGAAGAGTGAAGTTATGAAGTGTGATTGGTAGTTTTTTTACAAAATCAGTGTTATTTCTGCTCGTGCTTGTCCAGAGGCACTCTGATTTCTGCGCAGCCAGAGGACTGGATGTGCATCTTCAGGTCCTCTTTCCACTGGTGCTGTTTGAGGGTGGGGTTGGAGATTTCAGAGCTGCTGGTAGGCCTTCCTGTTCTGCTTCCCCAGACGCCTAGGAGAGGTGGGGGCGGGGACAGAGTGTTTAGTAGCTCCCACCTGCAGCCTCTTCTCTTGTAAATTACTCAACCCACAGGGAGTCAAGCACCTTTGTTCTGACTTACTCCTCTCTTCAGGAGTCAGCCTCAGGCTCTGGCAGGAAGGGGGCCAAGGTTTCTGTGGGAGGGTGGGGGTGTGCAATTATCTATGCAGTTTATTTTTCCTATCTGAGAGAAAAGGGGAAAAAATAAAGAGAAAAAAATAGGAGAAAGAAAAAAGCCTCCTCGATGCCAGGCACCCCCTGGCAAAGCAGCTCATGTCTCCACAGCTGTGGTGTGTGGGCTGTGTCTCCACGCTTCTCGCTTCCCTCTTGTCCTGCTCGCTGGTTTGAGATTTCTGCCTCAGAAACTGTGCTCCCTAGGGCTCCTGTCGGACTCCCAGCGGGGATGGTCAGCACCAGAGGCTGAGCCCGCCCAGATGCTGGAAAACACTCTGTCTTGTCTTGGATTCCCGCAGCTCCACACCTGTGGGCGCAGACAGACTGTGCCTCTGCTCAAGCCTTCCTCTCTCCGTCCCCTACTTGCCCGGCCTGAGGATTCTGCCTTAGCATGGACTGGATGTGTAGGGAGCGAGAGCCGTGGGAACTCTCCAATCTTCTCTATGAGACCCTGAGTCTCAGCAGCCGTGGGCGTGGACAGACTGTGCCTCCGCTCACACACCCCTCTCTCCGTTCCGCTCCATGCACGGCTTGAGGATGCTGCCTTAGCGTGGGCTGGAGGACTAGGGAGTAAGCAGCGGGAACTCTCTGATCTGCTCTCTGAGACCCCGAGTTTCAGCAGCCGCGAGTGCGGTCTGTGCCTCCATGTGCGTCGCCTCCGTCTTCCCCCACTTGCCCTGTCTGCCCACCTTTAAGTACTCTGTGTGGGAGTCCCTTCACTGCTCAGCATGCTTTGTAGAGGTTTGTTTGCTGCACTCCAGCTGCTCAAATTGCTGTGCTTAGCAGGGGAGAACTCAGGGAGCCCTCCTCACCGCCACCATTTTTTCTCTCTTGGGAAATGTTTCTTTGTTTCTTCATTCTTGCTGTCACTCTGTGATTGCTTCGATGTATTAGATACATCACCTAGAAAGAAAATAAAAGAAAAAGAAAAGAGAGAAAAAGAGGAAAAAAAGGAAAAAAAGAGGGGGGAGGGCTCTTCACCTGCTTTAATCTGCAGACCACTTATTCAGCAATAGAGAGACTCTGGGTGACTCGACACCAACTGTTGGGGGGAAGGGCTCAGTGCATCATATGCCGACCTCCCTCTAGACGGGAAATGAGCTTCCTAAAATTAGCTGCTGTGTGCTCTAGAACCATGCTCAGCACCAAAAATCCTCACAGTTTGTTGCGGGCTTTCTGATGCTGCAAAAAACCCTCCGTGGCCTGGGGACGTAGGGACCAGGGACCAGGGGCTCAGGGAACCCCTGACAACACAGCTCTAGGTGGGTGGGGCAGGCCCCAACACACCACAGGATGTGGTCAGTGGCCCCAAACAAGTCAGAGCAGCATGCACTCCTGCATCGGCAACCAGCCCCCACAAACTCACCAGGAAGGCCCCAGAGAATCACGCAGGCTCACAGCTCAAGGCCCTATACTCCCAAGAAAACTCCCAGTCTCAGCCTGTTTCAGTCAGACACTCGCAGATCAGGATGAGCAGCCTGACAGCCAATCACCACCCAGGCAACTCTGCACATGCAGTACGAAAATTGGGTACCTAAGGCCAGTCGCGCACTCCTGGGTCTCAATAAGCAGTCTGTTGCAGTCGGAGCGTATATGCCAGGTGCTTTCCTGGCTATGCAGCACAAGCAGTGCGGAGGGTGACGATCCAAGGATGCATGTGCATGTGTGCACACATGCACGCACGCACACACACACTCCTACGCTAATTCCAGCAGACCAACGCAGTCCCAGACCTGAGCCTCTGTGGGAGGGCCCAGCCCTGAAAAAATGGTGCCCTCCTGTGTACTACTTCTGTGCAAGCTCCATACCAGGGTTACTATGGTCCCAAAATCTCCAGCTCCTGTGTAAATGGCATTCTGTTCAGTCCTTCCCACAGGCTCCTGGGCCCTGCTCACAACGTTACTCCCTCAACCAGGAACCAGGTGAGTGCTCACCAGCAAGCAAGTCAGTTTGCCAGTTCCACTGGTTCTCCAGCTGCTCTCAGCCTCACTGAATTGAGCAAAGAGAGTCCTCACTATTTTCTACTTCCAGCTATCATAGAACTCCTCTTCCCAGCAAAGTAACTCTGGGCTGGTAAGCGCGGTGTGGGGCTGGAGGTTCTCTCACCAACCGGAGAAGCCTCCCCAATGCTGAGTTGTCTCTCACGGTGTTCACCCTCTCTCGTCTCTGCCCCTCCTACCAGACTTGACGTGGCCTCCTCTTTAAGTCCTTCATTTAGAGGTTCTCTTCATCTAGTGTTCAGGGAACTTCTGAGGTTAAATATCTTATAAACTATTTGTAATTTTGGTGTGATCCTGGGAGGCAGTCAGCACAGCATCTGTCTATTCCACCATCTTACCGGAAGTCCATCTAATTGTGGAACTCTTAATAAGCAATTCACTCATTTAAACATATTTATTGAGTACATATTGTGTGTCACCATCTAAACTTTGTTGGGGTTTTTTTGTTTTGTTTTTTTAAGATTTTTTATTGGGGAATTGGGAGATGGGAACAGTCCTGGGGAATTGGGGGAAGTGGAACAGACAAGTTGCTGTTGTTTTCTTCTTCAGTCTAGTTGTGGAGGACATTGCTTTACTGGCCCAAGTTGGCACCATCATTGTGCTCTTCCCGGGCGAGGCACATCAGTCGCCGGCTTCTGAACGGCCGCTCACTGTGGCTGCTGGCTGCTCACACTGGCTGCTGGCTACACANCGGCCTGTAGTTTTCCTTTTTTGTACTGCCTTTGTCTGTTTTTGGAATCAGGGTGATCGTGGCTTCATAGAAAGAGTTTGGGAGCCTTCCCTCCTTCTGGATTTTTTGGAACAGTTTGAAAAGAATAGGTAATAATTCTTTTTTGAATGTTTGGTAAAATTCACTTTTGAAGCCATTTGGCCCCGGGCTTTTATTTGTCTGGAGCTTGCTGATTACAGATTCGATTTCCTTGGTGGTAATCAGTTTATTCAGATTTTGTGTTTCTTCTTGAGTTAGCTTTGGAAGGTTGCATGCTTCTAGGAAATTATCCATTTCTGCCAGATTGTAAAATTTGTTGGCATATAATTGCTCATAGTAATTTCTTAAGATTGTTTGTATTTCTGTGGAGTATGTTGTTACTTCGCCTCATTCATTTCTGATTTTACTAATTTGAGCATTCTCTCTTTTTCTTTTGATGAGTCTAACTTGGGGCTTGTCAATTTTGTTTATCTTCTCAAAAAGCCAGCTCTTGTTTTCGTTGATCTTTTGTATTGTTTTCCTGGTCTCTATTTCTTTTATTTCCGCTCTGGTCTTTATTATCTCATTCCTTGTGCTTCCTTTGGGCTTCATTTGCTGTTCTTTTCCCAGCTCCCTGAGGTGTTAAGGATAACCTGTTGATTTGAAATTTTTCTTGCTTCTTTAGATAGGCCTGCACTGCTACAAATTTCCCTCTTAAGACTCCCTTCGTTGCGACCCAGAGATTTTGGGTTGTGGTGTTTTCATTTTCGTTAGTCTCAGGGTATTTTTGATTTCCTCCT
Source organism: Hipposideros armiger (assembly GCF_001890085.2). NCBI lineage: Eukaryota > Metazoa > Chordata > Mammalia > Chiroptera > Hipposideridae > Hipposideros > Hipposideros armiger. The sequence goes on from NW_017731895.1 coordinate 389,208, forward strand.
TGATCTCATCTTTGACCCACTCACTATTTAGTAGCATGTTATTTAGCCTCCATGAATTCAAGAGCTTTCCGGATTTCTTCATGTAATTGATTTCTAGTTTCATAGCATTGTGGTAGGAGAAAACGCTTGATATGATTTCAAACTTTTTAAATTTATTGAGACTTGTTTCGTGGCCTAACATGTGGTCTGTCTTACAAAATGGTCCATGTGCATTTGAGAAGAATGTATATTCCGTAGATTTGGGGTGAAATGCTCTGAAAATATCGATTAAATCCAGCTGGTCTAAAGTGTCATTTAAGGCCACTATTTCCGCGTTGATATTTTGTATGTAGGATCTGTCCATTGGTGACAACGCGTGTTGAAGTCCCCTACTAAGATAATGTTACTGTTGATCTCTGTCTTTATGTCTGTCAAAATCTGTTTTATATATTTAGGGGGTCCTATGTTAGGTGCATAGATGTTTACTAGAGTTATATCCTCTTGTTGGATCAATCCCTTTATTATTATGAAGTGCCCTTCTTTGTCCTTCATTATGTTCTTCAATTTAAAGTCCATTTTATCTGATATAAGTACTGCTACTCCAGCTTTTTTCTCGGTTCCATTTGCATGAAATATTTTACTCCATCCCTTTACTTTCAGCCTGTATGTATCTTTTGAACTGAGGTGAGTCTCTTGTATGCAGCATATGCAAGGGTCTTGCTTTCTTATCCACTCAGCCACCCTATGTCTTTTGATCGGAGCATTCAGTCTATTTACATTTAATGTGATTATTGATAGGTGCGCAGTTATTGCCATTTTGTTATTTGTGTTCCTGGTCTTTGTTAGTTAGGTTATTTTTCTCTTTCCTCTGCATAAAGCAGCCCTTTTAACATTTCCTGCAGTGCTGGCTTGGTGGTAATGAATTCCTTTAGCTTATTCTTTTCTGGGAAGCTCTTTATCTCTCCTTCAATTTTAAATGATAACGTTTCTGGATAAAGCAATCTAGTTTGTAATCCTCTGTTTTTCATCACTTTGAAGACCTCCTGCCACTCCCTTCAGGCCTGCAGAGTTTCTGTAGAAAAGTCGGCTGATAATCTTATGGGGGTGGCCTTCTATGTAACTTGCTGCCTATACCGTGCTGCTTTTAGGATTCTGTCTTTGTCTTTAACCCTTGCCATTTTCACTATAATGTGTCTTGGTGTGGGCCTGTTTGGGATCATCTTGTTTGGAACTGTCTGCACTTCCTGTGC
>NW_017731895.1:393675-421109 GCF_001890085.2 Hipposideros armiger
TTGTGTAAGACAATTGCTATTTCAGCAACAAGTCCCAAGTTGTTGAGACTATTGAATGATGTCAAGCTAATTTAAATTGCTAATGAGCTAAAATAGGTTGTGCAACAGAAGATATCTAACTCAATTTCCTTGCTTTAGGACTGTTCCTTTTGTTTTGTAACAGAAGAAAAAAGCCAATAGTATTAATTGTTGAAAATGCAATTAAATGACATTAAGAAATATTATACTGATATATGCAAATCACTGCAACTATTTTACTTTCTTTGTGAGATACACTCATATTTCTAAACCAGAATATGTCTGTCAAGAATTCCCAGGATTAAAAAAAGATGTCGTTAAGAGCACTTCTGTTCTCTTGATTTGATGCCATTCTGCTGCCAATTATGCATACAATTTTTTCCTAGAATATTGGTTACAAAATACTTTTAGGCACATAACATTTAAAACATTTACTTTTCTTAATTAAAATTATTAAACACATTAAATAGTTTTCTAACAAACAAACAAATGAGCAACACAAAAAAGAGGCAGTATTTACAGCACACTTTGGGATCCCTTCGATGGTTTTCATGATAATAACATCATCCACCTTAGTGTAATCACTCAGCTATTATGTCTGCCTTCAAATCTTTTCTTTGTTCTCAAGTTGGGAACTCTGATTTAGAGCAAGTGTACTTTTTACTTGTCATTAAGCACACTGTAATAATTATTAATCTGGGTTATAGTTGCACAGTTCCACTTACCTTCAAATAATTTTGTTCATGAAACAAAATAAAGTTAAGTGACTAAGTTTCTTCTTGAGGAATTACAATTTCTGCATGTGATATAGAAAATATGTTTTAAAATATTTCTCTAAGCAATCCACCAGTTGAAAGGGGGTTCTGATTTTAATTTCTTCTTACATAGGGACAGGCTTAGCAGAAATTAGCTGTGTCACTTTTCCATTTTGTTATATTCATCTTGGCCAAGTGGTTTATTTCCTGTAGCTATTTTGTAGTTTGAATCACCTTCATCTATAATTACCTTTCATATATCCTGTCTCTCTAATCAGGCTCTTTATGAGTCCTGAAACACAGGTGGTATCCCCTGAGGGCTGCTAGAGTCAGATAGATCTTTAATAAGTTAAAAAGGAAATAACAGGATAAATGCAACTTTCTGACCATAATAAGTGCTATTGGATTTTAAAAAACATGGATCAGTATTTCCCTCATAAATATAGGTGAGCAGCATGTAAATGTTTCCTTAAAAGTTCTTATGCAAGAATTTCTTATGGATTATTTAGTGGTGTTCATACTACACAACTTCACTTTGATCCAATTAATTATTTTGATATTTTTTCCCGCATTAAATAATTATTTTGGAATTTTAGTAGGGGTGACTACTTTCTTATTTCTCTTGCGTTTGTGACAGAAACATGGTGCTCACTGAGTGGCTCATCTGCAATGGGGCTTGAAACAGAAAAAAGAAAAATTAGTACAGATTCAGCAATATGTGAACCTGGTATGTAAAAGTTGGCATTTGGAAACTCACGTGTGTTCACTTATTTTGATAAGGAAAGATTATACTAGGTCTGACAATTAAGTTGCAATTATATTGTTAATTTTTTTATAGCAGAGGAAATATTCATTATAAATTTGTACCAACTGGACAAACAGTTAACCAAGTTTATTATTGGAAATTTCTATAAAGGCTGAATGAAAAAGTTGTATGACCTGAACATTTCACCAACAAGTCATGACTCTTACATCAGGACAATGCACCAGCTCACATGGCACTGTCTGTGAGGGAGCTTTTAGCCTGTAAACAAATAACTGTATAGGAACACCCTCCTGCTTACCTGATCTCGCCCTCCATGACTTCTTTCTTTACCTGAAAGTAAAGGAAATATTGAAAGGAAGATATTTTCATGACATTCAGGACATCATAGGATAATACAATGACAGCTCTGATGGTCATTCTAGAAAAAGAGTTCCAAAATCGCCTTGAAGGGTGGACTAGGCACTGGCATCAGTGCATAGCTTCCCAAGGGGAGTACTTCGACGGTGACCATAGTGATAGTCAACAATGAAGTATGTAGCACTTTTCCTAGGATGAGTTCTCAAATTTAACTGTCTGACCTTGTATTAGTTGATAATATAGACAAATAACTAAACAAAAATAAAAATAAGCAAATAGGTTCAATCAGCATAAAAGTAAAATATGCTGTAATTTGAAAGGTGTCAGGAATGTGCCCTGACTCCAAATATATTTCTGTAACACCTTTAATTGCACCAGTAATATTTATTTCATTAGGTGTAACCATTACTCTCCAGCAATTCCCTTTTGCTCAAACTTCTCTTTGAAGAGCAAGTCAATGATTCTATAGAATGAATGAAACTATCAGACAATTTATTGTCATAGATAACAGAACATGAGAATACTGAAAACTTAAGTATTGGAAAAGATGATTTTAAAAGAAGAAAGAAAGTGACACCAGGAACATGGTGAAGAGAGGGGTCCCCTAGATCTCTTTCCCTTGAAGTTACAACAAGTTGAACAGCAATAATTCAATGAATGGTTCTCTGTACAACACACAAACGTGTTTGAAGGATCCACGCATTGAAACCTCTGAAGGTGGCTGAATCAGGGCAAACAGGAGAGGAGAGAAGGGAAAGAGTAGAAAAGGGAATCCTGGACATAACCCTGAGCTCACTGCTGGTCCTGGGAGAGAAGAGGATTAAGGCTGCAAGTGTACTATTTGTGACCCCAAGCATTCTTACTTGAGTGATCAGCATATACTATGGCTGAACCCAGTGACTGGGGCACAGACCTAATACAGAGGTGCAACAATTGTGTTCTACTAGCCCACCACTATCAGGCAGAAAACAAAGCTATGCAGCCTGGTCACCTCTTCCTACCCTCCCAGAGCACGCCTACCCACACCCTCCCAGAGCTAGAAGGCTCCATAAAAAATGTTAGAAGTGAGTACCTGGTTACAAAACAGAATATCTACATCTCTGAGAACTGGAGGGACAGTTCCTAAGAAGTAGATGCACACTGTGGCTAGTCCCAGTGACAAGGGAAAGACACAAGGGCAAGGCAGCTGAGGTTCGGCAGTTGCCATTATTGGGAAAAGAACAAAGCCACAAAAAAAACTATTGGCCTCTCCCACTGACCCAGTTCCCATCTTTCCTGGCTGATCACAGTGGGAACACTTGGGACTCCTCAGGCAGCACAGCACTATATCAGGCTACTGGAGCAACACTGGAATTTCAGGGCATCAGAACTCCATCACTCTCCACATTTCCTATGGCGGTGGTGCCCTAAGAGTAAAGAGACCTGGTCACAGAGGAGATACCATCTTCCAAGGGCATACAAGGCATTTTTCACCACTTAGCAAAGATCCAAGAAGCCAGCCAAGCAGTGAAAGATTAAATAAAACAGGCCAGCGACACCTATGGGAAAACAAAAGAAATACCTCTTTTTATCAACCTGCTGCAGTTACACTCAGATGCATAGGCAGAGAAAGAATTCATCAAATACCAAAACAAACAAGGTAACAAAGAGAAGCTCAGAAAAAAAAATTAAAAATCTCCAGAATATAAACTTAAAGACATAGATATGCATGACTTAAATGACAGAGAATTCGAGATTGCAGTTCTACAAAAAAACTCAACAGGATTCAAGAAAACTCTGATAGGTAGTTTAATAAACTCAGAGATAAAATCAATGAACAAAATGAATACTTTACCAGAGACTGACACTTTAAAAAAACCAAATAGAAATTCTGGAACTGAAGAACTCAATAAAAGACATAAAGAATGAAGTAGTGAGCATAGGAATTAGAGCTGACCAGATGGAAGAATTAATGATATCAAGACACAAATCTGGAAATGACAAATGGAAGAAGGGAGAAACTTTAGAGATAAAAGAAATGAAAGAACTCTACAAGAATTATCTAACTCCATCAGAAAGAGCATTATAAGAATAATGGGTATACCAGAAGGAGAAGAGAAGGAGAAAAAAACAGAGAGCCTATTCAAACAAATAGTCTACCATAACTTCCCAAACTTATGGAAACACTGGATCCTTGAGTCTAAGAAGGAACAGAATATCCAATTACGTCAGTACAAAATGGTCTTCTCTGAGGCACATTGTTTAAAACTGTCATAAATAAATGGCAAAGAAAGATTTCTCAAGGCAGCCAGGGAAAAGAAGACAGTAAACTTCAGAGGAAAACCCATTACATTGTTATCAAATTCTTCAGCAGAAACTCTACTAGCCAGGAGGGAGTGGAAGCAAATATTTAAACTATGGAAATAGAGTAATTACCAGTAAAAAATATTATATCCAGTAAAGTTATCCTTTAGATATGAAAGAGTAAGAAAGACCTTCCCAGACATAGACAAGCTGATGGAATTTTCCAATACACCACCTGAATCACAGGAAATACTGAAGGGTTTTTTTTACTGGAAACAAAAAAACAAAAGAATACAAAACTAGGAGTAAGATTACTAGCAGAAAGACATAAGAAGGAAATCACAACACTTACTGAAAATACAGCACTTTACAATTAAATATAATGTAAAGGTTAAAGGAAGTAAAAACGTTAAAAAGAAAAAAAAAGAGAATATCTCCTGCAACTCAGAAATAAACTCACAGCATAAATGGGATAATTTGTGACCAAAAAAACACACATAAAAGCGGAGCAAGTAAAGGTCTGAATTTGCAAAGGGTAATGGAGATTAGATGCACGCAGAAGTAAAAGGACAATTATATACATAAAACTTTCTCACATAAACATAATGAGACCACTCCAAAAAATACAGAACTGAGACACATAACAACAACAAGAAAATGGAAACAGGAAAAATTATAGAATACCACCTAACTACAATAATAGACAAACAGAAACACAAGAAATAACGGAGACACCAAGCTGTCAGGAAGTAAAGATAAAATAGCTACAGGAAATCCTCATGTATCAATAATCACCGTAAATGTAGATGGGCTGAACTCACCAATAAAAACGCACAGAGTACCAGAATGAATAAAAAACAAAACCTAAGTATACGTACTTTCAATAGACACATCTCAGCAACACAGACAAATACATACTCAAAGTGAAATAGTAGAAAACCATACACTCCAAACAAGTGGCATCCAGAGAAAAGTGAGTGTAGCCTTACTTATATCTGATGAAATAGACTTCAAAATGAAAAAGGTAACAAGAGACAAAGATGGACATTTCATAATGATAAATGGGTTAATACAACAAGAAGACATAACACTTATAAATATATAAATATATATGCTCCCAATCAGTGAACACCAAAATATATAAAGCAACTACTAACAGAACTAAAAAAAGAAATTGACAAAAAACACACAATTATAGTAGGGTACCTACATACCCTCATTGAAAGCTATGGATAGATCATTCAAAGGGAAATCAATAAAGAACTATCGGCCTTAAATGACACATTAGACCAAATGGACATAATTGACATGTACAAGGTTTTACATCTCAGAACAACATATTACACATTCTTCTCCAGTGCATATGGAATATCCTTAAAGATAGACCACATTTTGGGACACAAAAATAACATAAACAAATTCAAAAACATTGCAATCATAACAAGTATATTCTCTAACCACAGTGCCTTGAAATGGGAGATCAACTGCAACAAGAAAATGAGAAAAATGACAAATATGCAGAGATTAAACATACAACTAATGAATGACTGGGTAAAAAAAGAAAATAAAAGGAGAGATCAAAAGATATAAAGAAAAAAATGAGAATGAAAAGACAACATACCAAAATATGTGGGATGTAGCCAAAGTAGGAATAGGAGGGAAGTTTGTATATTACAGATCTATCTCAATAAACGACAACATTTTCAAATAAAAAACCTAATATTATATATTTTAAAAGTAGAAAAAGAAGAATAAATGAAGCCCAAAGTCAGCAGAAGGAAATAATAAAAATCAGAGAATTAAATAAAATAGAGACCAAAAGGCAATTTAAAAATGCAATGCAACAAAAATCTTGTTCTTTCGAAAGATTAATAAAATTGACAAACCCTTGGCTAGAGTCACTAGGGAAAAAGAGAAAAGACACACATAAACAAAATCAGAAATGAAAGAGGAGTTATGACACATACAACAGAAATACAAAGGATCACAAAAGAATATTATGAAAAACTACACACCACCAAATTTAATAACCCAGAAGAAATAGAAAGGTTCTTAGAAATATATAACCTTCCTAGACTGAATCACGAAGAACAGGGAAATCTAAATAGACTGACCAACAGTAAAGAAATTGAAATAATCTTCCAAAACCTTCCCAAAGGCAAAAGTCCAGGACCAGATGGCTTCACTAGAGAATTCTACCAAACTTTCAAAGGTGATTTAATACCTGTCCTCAAACTCTTCCCAAAAAATTGAAGAAAAGGCAATATATTCAAGATTACATCATAGAAATGGTGGTGTGAGGTGAGCCTCTTGAAATCTACCCTGGAATTTACAACAAATTGAACAGCTATAATTCCACAAAGGACTCCCAGCATGGCATATAGGCCATGCTAGGAGACTTGCAATAGGACTCATCTAAAAGTGGGGAAATTGGGAGAGTGGGGGAGAAGGGATGGGGGAAGTGCTGAGACACGGCAGTGCCAACACCACAGGAGGCAGAAGCCCTGAGATCCCTTCATTCTAGAACTACAGCAGTCATAGGAGGGAAGAATTTGGATTGCAAGCACTTTTCTTATGGCCCACATTCCTGCCTGAGGATAAAACGCGGCTAAACCCATTGCTCACAGCAGAGACCTCAGAGCAAAGACTGAGGGAAGAAGAATGAGAACTGTGGTTTAAGCCCTCACTGCCAAGCAGAGGACAGAAGACATAGGTACAGGGCTTAGCCCAATCCTTCCTGCCCTCCCAGAGCTTGCCCCACTCCCACACTCCCAGTGCTAAAAGCAGAACAGTAGCAGTGTTAGATTAAAAAAAAAAACAGAATATTTATAGCTCTGAGAACTCTAGCCCCACAACCACAGACTCACAGAAATTCCAGTAAAAGATGCAAGACAACTGTGCCGGTAGTCGCCAACATTGCTCAAAGCCACCTTTCTCAACCCACCCCGCCTCAGCCTCCACCTATCTGGGCAGATCCCTGCAGGGGTAAACAGAGCCTCTGAAAAACACAGTCACTGAATCTGGTTGCAGGAAGAGCTTTGGGACTTCAGAAGCTTTCCACATCTGCCCACGGAGACGATGTCCTGAGACCCAGGAGACCTTCTCACAGGGGAGAAGCCCACCTTCTAGGGAACTCCTACATTGTGTGAGAAGCCAGAGGAGTGCAAGAGAAAATATAATGCTACAGTGTCAGAGAGAAAGGGTGGCAGAGGAAGAAACAATAAAACATTCCACCAACACCTACTGGAAAGCAAAAGAAAGATTTCTTCCTGTCAACCTATTGCAGAACCCACTCTGGTAGATTCCTAGGAAAATAAATAATAAATCATGAATTGCTATGAATAACCACGGTAACAAGACAGCTCAAAAAGAAAATGAACAGTCTCCAGAAAATGAAATTAAAGACATGGAAATATGTCATATAAATGACAAAATTTAAGATTACAGTTCTTCAAAACTCAACGAGGTGAAAGAAAACACAGACAGGCATTTTTTTAAAGATTTTTATTGGGGAATTGGGGGACGGGAACAGCACTGGGGAATTGGGGGAAGTGGAACAGACAAGTTGCTGTTGTTTTGTTCTTCAGTTTAGTTGTGGAGGACTTCACTTCACTGGCCCAAGTTGGCACCATCATTGTGCTCTTCCCAGGCAAGGCAGATCAGACGCCGGCTTCTGGACAGCCGCTCACTGTGGCTGCTGGCTGCTCACGCTGGCTGCTGGCTACATACGGTAGCCCATGGCAATCCACTGCCACAGGGGCTGCAGCCTACGCCATCACTGGCGACTCACGGCAGCCCAGATCCAGATTGAGCTGTTGTTCAGCATCTTAGCTGTGGAGGGCAGTGTCACTGGCCCTCATTTGTGGGATCCGAACCGGGGTCCTCTGGCGTCCCAAGCCAGTTCTTAACCATCGCGCCACTCGGCCGGCCCCAGACAAGCATTTTAATGAACTCAGAACATAATCAAAGAACAAATTGTACATTTTAAGAAATAGATTGAAATAATAAAAACAACCAAATGGAAATTGTGGAGATTAAACTCAATAAAAGAAATGGAAATGAAATAGCCAGCTTAGGTAATAGAGCTGACCAGATGGAGGAAAGAATCAATGACATCGAAGATGGAAACCTAGAAATGACACAGATGGAAGAAGAGAGAGGTTTGAGAGTTAGAAGAAATGAAAGAACTCTATAAGAATTTTCTGAGTGCATCAGAAAGAGCAATATAAGAATAATGTTTATAGCAGAAGGAGAAGAAAGGGAGAAGGGAACAGAGAAGATATGCAAACATAGTCGATGAGAACTTCAAAACTTGTGGGAAGAACTGGATAGTGAAACCCAAGAAGCAAACAGAACACCTAATCACTTCAATCCCAATAGACCTTCTCCAAGCACATTGTATTCAAGCTGTCAAAAATTAACAACAAAGAAAGAATTCTAAAAGCATCCAGGAAATAAAAGACTGTAAACTACAAAGGAAATGCCATTAGATTATCATCATATTTTTCAGCAGAAACTCTGTAAGGCAGGATGCAATGGAAACAAATATTCAAACTAATGGAAGAGAGAAATTATGAGGAAAAAAATAAAATAATAAAAATGTATCCTTTAGATATGAAAAAGGACTAAAGACCTTTTTAGACATACAGAAGCTGAGGGAATTTTCTAACTCATGACCTGCACTAAAATGAATATTAAAGGAGGCTATTCAACCTAAAACAAAAAAGAAAAATAATACAAAACCATCAGTACTGTTATGAACAGAAAGATAGAAGCAGGAAATGCAACTCTGACACCATATAGGACACAATACACTTAAACATAACATACAGGATAAACAAGGAAAAAAAACATTTCAAACAGAAAAAAAGAAAAGAGGAAAAAGACAACTTGTTACTGCAACACAGAAATCAACTCACAGCATACATAGGGATAATTTATTTCAACAAAAACATCAAAGGGGAGAGAGTAAAGGTCTGAATTGGCACAAAGAAATGGAGAAAGTAAGCATATTGAAGAAAATGGAGTACTCTAAATATGATACTTTCTTTTACATAAAGTTAATGGTAACCACTCAAAAAAAATCCAGAACTGACATATATAACATTAAAGAGCAAAGAAACAGATGGGAAAATCATAGAATACCACCAAACTAAAATAACACACAGCAACAAAAAGTGAAGAAAACAATGGAGACACTGTTCTACCAGAAAACCAAAGATAGAATGATAGAAAATCCTCATATATCAATAATCACTCTGACTGTAAATGGACTGAACTCACCAATAAAAAGGCACAGTGTAGCAGACTGGATCAAAAAATTAAATCCAACCATATGCTGCCTTCAAGAGACACATCTTAGCTACAAGGACAAATATAGACTCAAAGTGAAAGGATGGAAATTGACACTCCAAGCAAATGATATTAAAAGAAAAGCAGGTGTACTCATACTGATTTTGCATGAAAAAACCTTCAATGTAAAGGTCACAAAGAGACAGAGATGGACATTTCATAATAATCAAGGGAACTATACAACAAGAAGACATAACAGTCATCAATATTTATACCCCCAATCAGGGAGCATCAAAATATACAAAGCAACTACTAAAAGAACTAAAGGAAGAAATTGACCAAAACACAATTATAGTAGGAGACATAAATATGTCGTTGACAGCTATGGATAGATCATCCAAACAGAACATATGTAAAGAAATATGAGCCCTAAATGACACACTAGATGAGAGGGATATAATTGACATCTATAGAGCACTTCATCCTACAACATCAGAGTATATATTCTTTACTAGTGTATGTGGAACATTCTCAAGGATAGACCATACATTGGGACATAAAACTAGCCTTAGCAAATTTAAGAAGATTGAAATCATACCAAGCATATTCTCTGATCACAAGGCTTCAAAATTGGATATCAACTGCAGCAAGAAAGAATGGAAAAGCATAAAAATTTGGAGATTAAATGACATACGTTTAAAGAAAGACTGAGTCAAAGAAGAAATAAGAGGAGTGATCAAAAGATACATAGAAACAGATGAGAATGAATATAAAACCTACCAAAATTATTGGAATGCAGCGAAACTGTTTTAAAAGGGAAATTTATATCATTACAGGTGTATCTCAAGAAAGAAGAAAAAACCCATATGAACAACCTCACATTACACCTTAAAGAACTAGAAAAAGAAGAACAAGTGAAACACAAAGTCAGCAGAAGAACGGAAATAATAAAAATGAGAGGAGAACTAAATGATAGAGAACAAAAAGACAATAAAAAAATTAATGCAACAAAGAGCTGGTTCTCTGAAAAGATTAATAAAATTGGCAAGACCCAGGAGAGACTCACTAAGAAGGAAAGATAAAAGACACAAATAAACGAGATCAGAAATGAAATAGAATTTACAACGGATGCCACCATGATACAAAGGATCACACGAGAATACTATGAAGGACTATATGCCACCAAATTCAATAACCTAGAAGAAATAGACATGCTGTAGCCTTCCTAGGCTGAATTACGAAGAATTGGAAAATCTAAATAGACTAATCAAAAGTAAAGAAATTTAATCAGTTTTGGAAACCTTCCCAAAAGTAAAAGTCCAGGAACAGATGGCTTCATTAGTGAATTCTACCAAACATTCAAAAAGGGTCTAATACTCAAATTCTTCCAAGAAACTGAAGAACAGAGAATACTCCCTAACTCATTTTATGAGGCCAATGTTACCCTGATACCAAAACCTTGTAAGAATAACACACAAAAAAGAAAATTTCAGACCAATATCTCTGATGAATACAGATACAAAAATCCTAAATAATATCCTACCAAATCAAATACAGCAATGCATTGAAAAGACTATACATCAAAGCCAAGTGGGGTTCATCCCAGGGGCACAAGTATGGTTCAACATATGTAAATTGATCAATGTGACACACCACATATAAAAATGAAGAACAAAAATCATATGATTATATCAATAGATACACAAAAAGCATTTGACAGATACAGCATCTGTTTATGATTAAAACGCATAAAATAGGTGTAGAAGTAAAGTACCTTAACATAATAAAGGCCATGTATGACAAACCCTCAGCTAATATCATAATTAACGGTGAAAAACTGAAGCCCTTCAGTCTACATTCAGGAACAAGACAGGGCTGTCCCCTATCACCACTGCTTTTCAACAAAGTATTGAAATTCATAGCCAGAGCAATCAGGCAAGTGAAAAATAAAAGGCATCCAAACTGAGAATGAAGAAGTTAAGCTGTCACTTTTTACAGATGATATGGTGCTATATATACAAAACCCGAAAGACTCCACCTAATAGCTATTACAAACAATAAACGAATACAGTAAATTTGCCAGCTAAAAATTCAACAATACAAAAATACAAAAATCCATTGCATTTCTATAAACTAAAAATGAAATCTTAAAAAAAGGAATTAAGAAATTTATTTTGGAATTGCAACAAAAATAATAAAATACCTAGTACTAAACTTAACCAAGGATGTGAAAGACACTGAAAACTACAAGACATTTTTAAAAGAAATTGAAAAAGTCATGAAGAAATGGAAAGACATTCTGTGTTCATGGATTGAAAGAATCAACATAGTTAAAATGGCCATATTACCAAAGCAATATACAGATTTAATGCAATCCTCACCAAAACACCAATGGCATTTTTTTTAAATAGAAGAAAAAATCATCAGATTTGTATGGAACCACTAAAGACCCGGAATAGCCAAAGGAATCCTAAGAAAAAACAACAATGCTGGAGGTATCCCACTCCCTGATTTCAGCTTTTTACAGGGTAAGAGTCAAAGCAGTAGGTGTTGGCAGAAAAACAGACACACAGACCAATGGAACAGAATTGAGAACCCAGAAATAAACTCACATATATATGGGCAGATAATATTTGAGAAAGGAAGCAAAAGCGTATAGTGGAAGAAAGACAGCCACTTCAGTAAATGGTGCCTGGAAAATTAGAAGCCATATGCAAAAGAAAAGAAACTATACTAACAATGAGATACCACGTCACTCCAGTCAGAATGGCTATCATCAATACATCAACAAACAACAAGTGCTGGCGAGGCTGTGGAGAAAAGGGAACCCTGGTGCATTTTCGGTGGGACTACAGATTGGTGCAGCCATTATGGAAATCAGTATGGAAGTATCTAAAAAAACTGGAAATGGAACTACCTTATGACCCATCAATTCCACTCTTGGGTATCTTTCCAGAAAAGCCCAAGATGCTAATTCAAAAAATATATGTACCCTTATGTTTATTGCAGTGCTATTCACAATAGCCAAGACTTGGAAACAACTGAAATGCCCATCAGTAGACGACTGGATTAAGAAACTGTGGTACATTTATACAATGAAGTATTACTCTGCTATAAAGAAGAATGAAATCGTACCATTTGGGATGATATGGATGGACTTAGAGACTATTATGTTAAGTGAAATAAGTCAGTCGGAGGAAGATAAATACCATATGATTTCACTTGTATGTGGAATCTAAAATACTGAATGAATGAGTAAAGTAAACAAAAGTGGTCTCAGAGATGTAGAGGAACAACTGATGGCTGTTAGTTGGGAGGGAGTGGGGATGAGGGAGAAGGGGAAGGGGTTAGACAGCATAAATACGTTAACTACAATATTGCCACAGGGACATGAAAGACATTTCGAGGAATATAATTAATAATGTTGTAAATATTTTGTAGGGTGTCAGGTGGTCACATGTCTTGCTAGGGAGACCGCATCATGGATGGGGAAGAGGCTTGATCACTGCACTGTACACCTGAAGCTGATGTTGTATAATATTGTATGTCAACTATAAGTGAATATATATGTAGTCATGGGACGTGGAGTATAGTGTGGGAGTGCAGTCAAGGGAATTGTAATAGATATGTATGATATTGGGGGGAAGTGGGGCGGTGGATTGGGGGAGGGGGTTTTCACTTCGAGGGGCAAAAAGTATAACTATTGCACTGTGTTGTACAGCTGAAACTAATTCTAAAAAATGTGTATTTCATAATAAAAATAATTAAAAGAAAAAAAACACAATCCTAGTTGTGGTATTAGAAAACACTTGACTTGAAATGTTATATTCCTTCATATGAAAAATATGGAACATTGAAAAGATTCTTCATAGATTAGTTTAGAAATTTAAGGTAACATTAAATTATATCAATGAATTTTTGGGAGTAAGAGGAAAGCTGATGTATCAATATAATTCTAAATTTCATTTGGATAAAAATAATCAATTTTGAAAACGAGAGATAAAAAGAAACTATACTGCTCTCTGTCACCATACACCAAAATTAACTGAAAATGTACAAAGACCTAAATATAATACCTGAAACTGCATAGAAGGAAATATAGGTACTAAAATAACGGACCTTGGTCTTAAAGAGGATTTTATTATTTTACCTCAAAGGGTGTAAGAGCAAAACAAATGAATGGGACTATAACAAACTAAAAAGCTTCTGCACAGCAAAAAAAAAAACCCCGTAAACACAACAAGGAGGTAACCCACTGAATGGGAGAAGATATTTGCAAATAAAATATCCCAAAGAACCCATACAACAACAAAAAATCCAATTTAAATAATTGGCCAAAGACTGGAACACACACTTATCCGAAGAAGACAAATGGCCAACAGATACATGAAAAGATGCTCAACTTCATTAGCTGTTAGGGAAATGCAAATAAAAGCCACAATGACATATAGCATCACCACTGTTAGGGCGGCTATTATGAAGAAGACAAGTAATAATAAGTGTTGGGAAGATTTCGAAGAAAAAGGAACCCTCATGCACTGTTGGTAAGAATGTAAATTTGTGCAGTCTTTATGGAAAACAGTACAGAGCTTCCTCAAAATATTAAGAATAGAATTGCAGACCGGCCGAGTGGCTCATTGGTTAAGATGCCAGAGGGCCCCGGTTCGGATCCCACATATGAGGGCCAGTGACACTGCCCTCTACAGCTGAGATGCTGAACAACAGCTCAACTTGGAGCTCGGCTGCTGTGAGTCACTGGTGATGGCGTAGGCTGCAGCCCCTGCTGCAGTGGGTTGCCATGAGCTACCGTGTGTGGCCAGCAGCCGCTGTGAGCTGCTGTCCAGCTGGCGACTGATATGCCTCGCCCAGGAAGAGCACAATGATGGTTCCAGCTTGGGCCAGTGAAGCGACGTCCTCCACAACTAGACTGAAGAACAAAAGGACAGCAACTTGTCTGTTCCCCTTCCCCAGTTCCCCAATAAAATCTTTTTTTAAAAAAGTATGTTGTTTACTCTGTACATACTTGTGGTTTTTCCTGCTTTGTTTTTACAGTTGATATTTAATTTCAAAGCCTTGTGATCAAAGAATATGCTTGGTATGATTTCAATCTTCTTAAATTTGCTAAGTCTAGTTTTGTGTCCTAACATATGGTCTGTTCTTGAAAATGTTCCATGTACATTAGAAAATAATTTATATTCTGATGTTCTATGATACAGTTCTCTGTAAATATCAATTATGTACATTTGGTCTAATGTGTCTCTTAAGGCTGATATTTCCTTATTGATTTTCTGTTTGGATTACCTGTCCATAGCTGTCAGTTGGGTTTTTATGTCCGCTCCTATAATTGTGGTTTTTTTTCAGTTTTTCTCTTTAGTTCTGTTACTAGTTGCTTTGTATATTTTGGTGATCCCTGATTAGGGTCATACGTATTGATAAGCATTATCGTTTCTTGTTGTATTGTTCCCTTTATTATTATGAAATGTCCACCTTTGTCTCTTGTTACCTTTTTTATCCTGAAGTCTGTTTTATCTGGTAAAAGTATGGCTACACCCACTTATCTCCGGATACCATTTCCTTGGAATATCGATTTCTACCCTTTCACTTCGAGTCTATATATTTCCTTATAGCTGAGATGTGTTTCTTGCAGGCAGCATATGGTTGGTGTTTTTTTTAATCCAATCTGCTACTTTGTGCCTTTTTATTGGTGAGTTTAGGCCATTTATAATTAGGGTGATTATTGATATATGAGGATTTCCTATATCCATTTTGTGCTTTTTTTACCTGGTATCTTGGTGTTTCCATTGCTTCTTTGCCTTTTTGTTGCTGTCTGTTATTTTAGTGTGATGATATTCTATGCTTTTTCCCTTTGTGTCTTTTTTTATGTTAAAATTGTTTCTTTTTTTATGTTATATATCTCAGTTCTGATTTTTTTGAGTGGTTACTAATAAGTTTATGTAGGAGACAATTTCATATATACAGTAGTCCTTTATCTTCAGCATGCTTCTTACATCCATTCCCCCTTGAGATTCAGACCTTTACTCTCTCCCTTTTTATGTCTTTGTTTTGTCAAGTTATCTCTACTGATGTTGTGGAGTTGATGTCTGAGCTTCAGTAGCAAGTTGTCTTTTTCTTTTTTTTAAAAAAAAATGTTCTTATGTTCTTTATCATTTATGTCATGTTGAAATATATACTGACATATTGTGTGTAAGGATTGATATTTCGTGCTTCTTTCTCTCTTTTCACAGTGTTGCTCATGGCTGTGTATTTTTAGGGGTTTTTTTGTTGTTGTTTTTTGTCAGGGCGAATAATCCCCTTCAGTACTTTCTGTAATGGAAGTCCCATTTTAGAAAATGTCCTCTGCTTCTGTACATCTAGGAAAGCTCTTTATGCCTCCCTCAAATCTAAAGGATATCTTTGCTTGATATATTATTCTTGCCTCATAATTTCTCTCTTTCAATAGTTTGAATATTTGATTCCATTCTCTTCTGGCTTGTAGAGCTTATGCTGAAAATTCTGATACTAGTCTATTGGGCTTTCCCTTATATGTTACTGTTTTTTTTCCCCATGGCTCTCTTGAGAATCATTTCATTGTCATTGATTTTGGACAGTTTCAATACAATATGTCTTGGAAAAGACCTGTTGGGATTGAAGTAACTTGGTGTTGTGTTTGCTTTTAGGATTTAGGATTCAGTTCCTTCCACAAGTTAGGGAAATTATTTTCAGTTATTTATTTGAATATATTCTCTGTTCCCTTCTTTTTTTATTCTCCCTCCAGTAGGCCCATTATTCTTATGTTGCTCTTTCTGATGGAGTCAGAAAGTTATTGTAGAGTTCTTTCATTTTTTTTAACTCTCAAGTCTCTCTCTTTTTCCATCTATGTCATTTCCAGATTTCTATCTTCAGTATCACTAATTCTTTCCACTACCTGATCGGCTTTATTACCTAAGCTGGCTATTTCATTCTTAATTTTTTTTTATTGAGCTCTTCATTTCCAGAATTTCTATTTGGCTCTTTTTAAATGTTTCTGTCTCTTTGGTAAAATATTCATTTTGCTCTTTGATTGTGTTTCTGAGTTCATTAAACTGCCTGCTTGTGTTTTCTTGCATCTCATTGATTGTTTTCAGAACAGCAATCTTGAATTCTCTGTCATTTAAGTCACATATTTCCATGTATTTAAGTTCATTTTCTGGAGAGTTTTCATTTTGTTTATTAATTGTCTTGTTACCTTGGTTATTCATGGCAATTAATTAATTATTATTTCTCTTCCTGTGCATCTATAAGAGTGGGTTATACAGCAGGTTAATAGGAAGAGGTCTTTTTTAGGCTTTCCACTAGGCGTTGCTGGAATGTTTTATTTTCTGTCCCACTAAAGTGTTTTATTCTCTCCTATGCTGTAGCATTTTATTTTCTGTTGCATTGTTCCAACTTCTTACAACATGTGGGGTTTCCTGAAGGTGGTCTTCTCCTCCATAAGCTCGTTTCCTGGGTGTCAGGGTATCACCTCCATACAATGTGGTGGGCTGGAGGGCAATAGAGTTCTGAAAATCCAATGCTGCCCCTGGAGCCTGATGAAGAGCTTTGAGTCTCAGTGGCTGTTGTTGCTCCTGCAGGGATCCATCCAGAAAATTGGGGGGTGGGGTGGGCTGTGAGAGACAACTGGTGCATTTATGGCTCCAAAAATGGCAACCACCAGCCCACAGCTGTGTTGCCCCTACAGCTCTTTCCCTATCACCAGAATTAATCATGCGCTGTGCATTTGTGGCTGTGGGAGTCTCTCTCCAGCTCTCAGGATTATAGACATTCTGTTATTTAATCTGACACTACTACTTTTCTTCTGGAGCCCATTTCTAATACTGGGAGGTTGGGGCTTGGGCAAGCTCTGGGAGGGTGGGGGGCATTGGCCAGTCTCCATTTCTTAATTTTTTGTTTTTTTTGCCTTGCAGTGAGGGCTTAAAACACAGTTGCTCCAAATGCTGTGTTTAGATATATTGTATGCTGGTGCCTCAAGCAGGATTGTGGGCCACAGGAGGTGTGACTGCAGCCTGGACTCTTCCCTCTCCTGAGGCTGCAGTAAGCTGCAGTCTGCATCCTGTGGCTCTACAACCTGCAACTCTGCACTTCTCGCTTTCCGCCTCCCCACTTGCCTGATTTGCCCACATTCACATGATTCGATATGCGGGTCTCAGACGTGCTAGTGTGTTACTTAAGCTATTGTTTGTTGACTTATAGCTGTTCAATTTGTTGTAACTTCCAGGGGAGATTTCAAGAAGTACTCCTCATGCCACCATTTCTGTTATATAATCTTTTTGGTGAACGTTTAAATAAAAATAATACATTATTACAGTAAAAGACATATTCCCATTAATCTCCCTCAAAATACTCCCCCTCACTTTGAATATACTTATCCATCATTTGTGCAACTTTTTAAAGCAGTTCTGGAATTCCTCTTTCTTGAGTGTCTTTAGTTGCACTATCCTAGCTGCCTCAATGTTCTGAATCGATTTGAAACATTTATATTTCATGGTCGTTTTGACTTTAGTGATGCATCAGAAGTTGAATGGTGCCAGATCCAGTAAATAAGGTGGATGAGGACATATTTTAATGTTTTTATTAGACAGAAATCACTGTACCAGAAATAATGTTTGACATGGATGGTTGTCATGATGGAGGATAAAGTAAAGACACACAAAAAAAGGACTTCCAGAACCATTTCAGAAAACGTCAAGAATGATGGAATAATTGTGTCTGAAGTGAGGGGGAGTATTTTGAGGGGGATTAATGGCAATGTGTCTTTTATAGTAATACATTTTTTTATTTAAACATTCACCATATATATATACACACACATATATATGTTTAAATTAAAAAATATATAAACTCATCCTTATGAAAAAAAAAAGATAAAATACTGCCATTTGTTACATAGATGGATCTTAACATTATCATGCTAAGTGAAATAAGTCAGATAGAAAAAATTTGAGAACCATATGATTTCACTCATATGCTAGATGTCAAACTGAAAGCAACAAACAAATAAGACAATTAAACAAAACTTGATAGATACAGAAAACAGTTTAATGGTTACCAGAGTGTAAGCATATGGGAAGTATAAGAGGGTAAGAGGGGTCAAATATATGGTTACAGAATGAGATTTCATTTTGGGTGGTGAACACACAATACAATATATAGACGATATGTTATATATATAAGTGTACACTTAAAACTATAATTTTACTAACCCATGTCACCCCAATAAATTTAATAAATAAAAAAAATAAAATAACAATAAATAGAAGGAAAAAGGGAAGTCCATTAGGTATTCAACACTCCCCATTATCTTAAACTTGTGAAGGTGAACTGAGTTGTATTGGTAGCAAAAATTAATGAGCCCAGGCAATTATTTTAAAAATTATCTAAAATCATAGTGCATGTTTAATGTCACTAATGTTTCAGGGGTTAGGGAAAGAAAATTTTATGACATTAAATGAAAAGTTACAATTTAAAAACTGTGCACTGTTGCCATTGAGAGCTACTATACTGAACCTTTTTTGAAGAAAAATTCTCCAGACTTGCATGTATATTGACAACAATTTATTTATTTATTTATTTTTGAATGGTAAATAAATGTTTTTATTAAATCCATCACTAGGAACAATTTTAACCATAAAGTAGCGAGAATAGTCAATATTGCTTCCCCCTCCCCCACAGGAAGCCTGCTGGACTTCCTGAAAAGTGACAAAGGCAGCAAGCAGCCATTGCCAAAACTCACTGACTTCTCAGCCCAGGCGAGAGAGGTTAATGGGGAAGTCAAGGAGCAGGGGGAAGGGAATTCATGATTTCTTCAATATATACTTAGTGATCACATACTATAACAACAATAGCTAATATTTGTTGAGTGCTCTGTATAAAGGTATTTTTTGTACGTGCTTTATATGTACTAACCCATGTAGTTTTCACATGGACCTTCTAGGATGGGATATTTGTTATTTTCCTGATGCAACAAACCACTGCAAAGCTTAGGAGCTTAAAACAACAATTTATTATGTCTCATGATTCTGTGGGTTGACTGGGGTTGGGTTGGGGGTTCTTCGGCTTCGCCTGGTAAAACCGAGGTCGCTTACATGGCTGCATTCTACTGAGAGCTTGCCTGGGGCTCCATGTCTGAGGTGGTCGCTCATCCTCTGGAGTATCTCTCTAAATGGCCTCTCATCACTCAATAGTCCAGCCAGAGCTTCTTTACAGCATGGTGGCAAGGTTCCAAGAGGGGGTGTATGAAGGGACCAAACCCTAATGACAACAATTTATTTTTGCTAATAAATCTGTAACTCACAACTCCCTCTCTAGAATTTCTAATTTCTGAGAATAGTAAGAGCAATTTAATATCCTGGAGTCCACTGAACCTACTCTTCAACTGAGTATCTCTCTATAAAAATGGACATGGGGAGGTTAGTACTAAATGTTCCAGGAATTAGGAAATATGAGGTATTTTGGATGCCAAACCACCTAATATAGAAGTAAATGTTGTAATAGTTTGTTCTCTTCTTGCCTTGTGAAAAAATGAAGTTACTATAACAGAACAGAGATACAACCTCCACTGGGATTAATTCAAACCAGAGTAAACATTTTGGGAAGATGGTTCTTTTTGTCTCCAATAGAGAGAGAATGGAAAATAGAAATCTTGTTAAGGGTTTCACGAAACTCACAAAGTAGAGAAAAGTGAAACCTAGTGAATCAATTAGGGTTAGATCAGGAAATCAGAGTCACTCTATATATTCAAAGTATGAACATTTTAATTAGGAAAATTCAAAGTAATTCAGTTTTTGGAAGGAAGAGCAGGGGGAGCAGTGGTCAGAGAAGTTAAGACCAATTATTAAGCCTTCAGTACAGAAGCAGGTCGTTCTTCTGAGCTCATGCTCATATCACAGAATATCTTTAAAATCTTCAGAAGGTTTCCAGGTATTTTAATCTGCAGCATTGAAGTAAGTGGCTTTCAAGAATGCTCTCTGAAGCTGCTGTGAATACCAGAAATGTCTGGAGGGTTCTTACCAACTATTTTTGTATGTAGCATAGATCCAGGCGATTCTTAAGAAGTTTTCCTGCAAGTTTCTTCAGACCTCATGTCTGCACACTTGTATTATAGCCGCTGCTTCCAGAGACTAATGACCTCTTTCTCTTCAGCTTTCCAACTCTTGTGTATTTTTCATTGACAAATTTTAACCATGAAACAAATGGATAGGGAAATGTGAGAAATGTGGTTTTCAGCTACTCTTCTGTATGGCATATAAGACTTTATGAGGGTAGATAATGCAGAGTTAAAAATAAACAATACAGCATACCTATTGAGATATATGTAATAATTGATTTGTTTTCTATCAGCATACAGGACAGCACTGATAGTAGTGAGAGAAGTCCAGAATAAGAGCACAGGAATTTCTGGGTGCTGACATATCATCATAAAAATCTGACATGGACACTAGATGGGAAGCATTCAGTTATGTGGGGGATAGTGTGTTGTGGTACTTGTTACCAAAAAAAATTCATTTCAGGGTTGGTGAACTTCTAGTGTGCAATCATGCCAAGGTATGTTTAACTTGGTGCAAGTGACAGGTGGAGGCAAATTCAAGTAACAAAAAAGTTTTAAGGTCAACAGAAGAAATATAAAATGTCAGTAAACCCTAAGCTTTAGAACAAATCCTATATATCTGGGCTTGATTTCTATATCCTGTGTATCTCAGCAGCTCAAGCAAGACATTTCAACCAGAAGAGAAATATAGTTGTTCTGACTGGTAGTTTGAAAAAGACCTCTCCTGCTCAAGGGTTTGAGTTTCTAAGATTAGAGTGGACAGCATCCATCCTACTTTTTGTTCTCATTCATAAATTAGAAGCAGCATGCTGACTCGCACAGAGGGGCAAATTTTCACCACATCTGACTCTACTCTTTCTGGAATGGGTCTTTTCCTTTTAAATGTACAAAGGAGAAGAACAATGTTGTTGACAAGTAAATTTAAGATTTAAGAGAATGTATATAGTTGTAACAGTTGTTGATACTAAAAGGAAATATTTTCTTTTGGTTCCTCTATACTCCAGCTGTCAATCTAAGGGCATATCCCCAAATGTTCAGTGCAGAATTATTTGGAAATTTTACTGTTACATTTAGAAGTATTAATCAATATATTTTTTAAATTTTCTAGAATGTTCTTTTACCTTGAAGCTTTCTCCATTTCAAGTGGCACCTTCACATTCATTGTCTCAGGACATAAAAGTTATGGAAGACAGAGACAAAAATCAATTTAAAGTCCACTTTGGAACCAGTGACAGATAAACTGGTTGGAGAGGAAAATAGTTTTGACTTCCAAAAGCCCAAGCATTGAGAATCAGAAGCCAAAACCATGAAAATTTATTTGGAAGAATACATAATGTTATATAAGCAATTCCCCCACACCAAAATAAATATAATATTCTCTGAATTAGACAAGAACAGAAAATATATGAAGGAGGAGCAAGAAAATGGAAGCCTAGTTAGTACCTCTGAAAAGTGATTCTAAGCATTCCTTTTCCCAATCTGTGTGTTCCTGGGATGGGGTAGGAAGCAAAGAAACTACACATAGGTGTAGGGTTTTGAGAGAAGATAGGGCTAATGCTTTACCCTTCAGGTGAAGCCCAAGTAGGACACAGACGTTTAAGAATTCTCTGTTGTCACCATGGTTCTACAGCAGTAAGGATAATTGGTGACATAGTGTGTCTAGGATTGAGGGCCTGAAACTGTCCCAGTAATTTCCTGAAGTACAAGAGAGGGATGGAAGAACACTCAGTATAACCTATTTCCCATGAGTAGAGAGCACTCTGGTAGAGAAAGGGATGACACACTTAAAGATGATAGCATTAGGAGGAGACAGGTTCTGGCATGGACCATTAACTGGATATTATATGGATTTCAACAAATGCCAGAAGGAATATTTACCAAGAACCAAGAAACTGACACTCCTTTCCCAACAAGTTGTGGCATTACATGAACTTTTGGAGCTTTGATGTAACCCTGGGAAGAATGCGAATTATAAGGAGAAAACGTAATTTGACTGAGTAAAGCTTATATTCATTGAGTTTAGTTTGAATCATCTATGATGATGGATTCAACCACAAAGAGAATGGGGCCTCAAGAAAAAATTAAATTCTGTTTTAGGGGAAAATATTATCTTGCACATTGGAGTTTGTGTTTTATTAACTTTATACTGACTGCATTATATTGTACCATGAACAGAGGACATAGATGATACATAATATATGAGGGAGCACCAAAATAATTTAATCTAAAACCATTAAGTATTGGGGAATTAATAAAAATATTATCAATGAGATCCAAGTAAAGAGTGAAATAAATGAACTACATTTTCTATTTCAAATGGCAGTAAACATAGCTCATTAATGGATATCTAGTGAGACTGTTTTCACACAGTGCTTCAGAAATAAGACTATAATGTGATCTGACTTACCGTATTACTCAATACAGATTCCCTCTTTAAAAATGTGTCAGAATGTGACTTAATGTGTTTACGATAACGTATAAATATTGAAGATTATAAATTGAAATGGAACCTTTGAAAATATTTACCTAATATATGTATATTCAGCTTTTAATAGTAGTTTGTAAAATTAAATATTATATCTACCTTTGTCATTATAACATATATAATGACTTGTATTTCTCACCATTTTGGCCAAGTGGCCCCAAAAGCTCTCATACTGGCTCATTCAGAGACCAGGCAATTGTTCTGTTGTACCTTAGGATCAGTAAATGTTGAGCTTTGAGCTTTGGCCAAGATTGCCTTAGGAATATAAACATTTTATTTTATTATATTTGCATATTGTGTTTATTTTAAGCTTTGAATATGATTAATGCATTTCTTACAAACTTTGTTATACAACTGATGAGTAATTAACTATTCACTGTGTAAGTTGGTGCAGAGGAACATTTTATATTTTTTATTGCTTTAGCAAGGCTTGTTATCCATAGATAGCTCAGGACTCTGGGATATTCATGCAAGTCACCAGAAGTCTCATTTGTAAGACTCCTCCAGGTCCTATGGAAGACAACGTGAAGGGAGTTTTGGTAGTATATTTATCAGCTCTATGAATCTTCCAAATTAAGAACCTTGCACAAAAGAAAGCAGAAGACTTCCAGAAACTTGAGCCACTTATAGGCATAGGTCTTACAATTCAGGGAACTATTTCTATATTAAAAACAAACAAACAAAAACAGTAGAACTTCTTTGTAACACAGTTTTATAATTGGTTGAGAAATGTTAATGCTATTGTAGTTTCTGGATTTGGCAGACATTTCCCAATAGAGGGTGCTGTAAACCTGAACGAAGAAGTCTAACTTCCAGGCTAGAAAAGAACTGTGAGCTCTTAGAAGATGGGTCCTCTATGGTTGACAGGAAAAGTTCTTTCTGTGCACCACATAAATCACTGTGACTCTCCCTTTAGCAGTTGGGGTTAGATAGCAGACTCAGAAGTTGCTATATAACATAACTAAGGCTATAGCAACAGCAGGGAGAAGTGGCCACATTATGATCATATTCCTAAAGTAATACAGAGGACTGTCTCCTCTCTGATCAATTCCCTGTTTTCAAAGAGAAGTAAAAGGTAGGAGCAGGAGTTAGAGAATTTTCCCAATCAGAATTCCAGTAAAATTTAAATTAGGTAGCACCAAGCACCAAATACATCTGTGAACATAACTTAAATTTTGATCTTTTTCCATAATAAATATGACCTTGGAAAATAACTTATATTTAAAAAATATCAAAGAAGTTTCATAATATGAAAATCTGTGCAAAATGGATACTTTGGAGAAGGTGAAGGTAGGGTGAAGGTAGAGAATAACAGCATAATTTGTTCAGCAAATTCTTTCATGTGGTCATAGTTTAAATAAAAAAATGAAATCCAAATTAAACAATTAGTCTTATCCCCTCATTCAATCATGCATTGAGCAACTTTGATGTATCTGTACCATGCTAGGTACCAGACACAAATGACTTAACCTGCTTTTTATGCCTTTTCTAAAAAGAAAACCAAATTTTGATATTAACTCTTTTCATTTTAGCCATTACCTGAAGTATCATCTGTAGTAAAACATAGATGACATAAAGATATATACAAGTTTTTTCTAATAAGTTTTATTTGTGTTTTTAAGAAGTGATAGACAACAGGGAAATTTGGCAACCATAGATTTTTTTAGTTGCTTTAGAAAATCTGTCCCAAGCATTCATGCACAATACCCCAGAAAATTTAGGGAATTTTTTTTAAAGACTCACAAATGGTAGGACTGAGTCTCAGCTTTTCAAGTTTACATATTGTCCTACCTTGTTTACTGGTAATGAGTGAAATCATTCTCTAAAGCAGATAACTGAGTTTGTATGTGTTGGGGAGGAGAAGTGTGCCCCATTACTTGCTTGGCTAGTACCAAATATTTAACTTGGTAATTGGTAAAATTTCACTCTTTGCAATGTATTGCAATGTATTCATGAGCAAAGTATAATATAAAATTTCCAACACAAATTAAATAGTATGACAGAAGTTAAAAGAGTGCCCTTTTCAG
Organism: Hipposideros armiger; assembly: GCF_001890085.2. Taxonomy (NCBI): domain Eukaryota; kingdom Metazoa; phylum Chordata; class Mammalia; order Chiroptera; family Hipposideridae; genus Hipposideros; species Hipposideros armiger. The sequence goes on from NW_017731895.1 coordinate 418,742, forward strand.
ACCTACTTTAAAATCCCATGTTAAGAAAACAAGGATAATTTGTTAGGACATATCTCAAGTGAAGGGCTATTTCTAGAGATAATCCCCAACCTGTACAACAAATCAGTGTTAATATTCTTAGGTATTTAGGTGAATGGAAACATATATACTGGTGATTGGATGATTGGATTGGAATTTTTGTCTCCTGCCACCCTAATTTATTTTATGGAAACTAAACTAAAGAATAACAAAAAGCACTCAACTTTATTTTTCTAATATTTTAACATCTAGAAAATTTGCAGAAACAATAAAATAAAAATGAGAAGCATTTGCCACATTTTTTCCTTTTCCTTTGAATTTGTACTTTTATCAGGCTGGCAAATCTGTCCAAGTGGGGAATTGCCTGTAATCTGTCAAAATCACACAGTGTTGACATCAGCAGAAACAGCATATATACTTAAATAGGTTTGTTAAGTCTTATATCCTGAATGCAGAGTTATACCTTGAGTAGGAACTCACCAAACAGATACTATTTCCCTTAAAAATTTCAAGACCTTCATAAAGACACTCTTTCACATAGTAACAGAAGCACATCATCTAGAGCAGGGGTCCACAAACTTTTGAAATGGAAGAGCCACCAGCGGTCGGCAAACTGCGGCTTGTGAGCTGCATGTGGCTCTTTTGGTATGGACATGTGGCTCTGAAGTAAAATTGAAAATGAAAATAAAACTATCATAGTTTCATTTTTTTATAAAATTTTTAACAATTATTCACATAATGTTGATTTCATTTGTTTTATAGGTCTCACAAAACTTCAAGGGACAGGGTTGGGTATTTTCCAGGGGTTGGCAAACTTTTGAGATGGAACGTACCCAAAGAGCAGCATGTGACTCATGAGCCACAGTTTGCCAACCCCTGATCTAAAGAGTGGTTGAGATAATGCCGAATATCTCAACAACTCTCTTTACTTCTTATCTCAGATTGTTTCTGAGTGTGTATAAACTACAGATGTAAGATGTAAAGAACAGAAGCCCCAAGATAACTGTCACATGTTGAAAAATCTCACCTTTTCTATTGAATAGAGATATCACGGTGGCCAGGACTAAGATGATGGCAGTAGTCAAAAGAAACAAAAGCAGATTATGAATGTTTTTATATCTTCTTGGGAGAAGTTTCTGTTCATGTCCTCTGCCCATTTTTTAATTGGGTTGTTTGTGTCTTTGTTGTTGAGTTGTATGAGTTCCTTATGTATTTTGGATATTATCCAACAGATGTATGAAAAAATGCTCAACTTCACTAGCTTTTAGGGAAATGCAAATGAAAACCACAATGAGATATCACCTCACACCAGTTAGAATGGCTATCGTCAACAATACAAATACTAACAGGTGTTAGAGAGGCTGTGGGGGGAAAAGAAAGCTTATACACCATTGGTGGGAATGCAGATTCTTGCAGACACTGTGGAAGGCAGTATGGAGGCTCCTCAAAAAATTAAGAATAGAATTACCATGTGAACCAGCAATCCCTCCTGGGTATCTACCCCAAAACTGTGAAAACATTTATCCATAAAGATATACGTACTCTGATGTTCATTGCAGCTTTATTTACAGTGGCCAAGACATGGAAACAACCAAAGTGTCATTTGATAGATGATTGGATAAACATGATATTGTATATACATAGATTATGGAATACTACTCTGCCATAAGAAAGGATGAAATACGGTCATTTGTGACAACATGGATGGATCTTGAGATTATCATGCTAAGCAAAATTAAGCCAGACAGAAAAGGTCAAGAACCATAAGACTTCACTCATTTGTGGGATATAAAACTGAAAGCAACAAAGGAACAAGACAAACAAATAAATGAGAAAAAAACTAAGACACAGACAACAGTTTAGTGGTTACAAGAGGGTAAGGGGGAGGGAGGTGGTAGAAGAGAGTAAAAGGGATCAAATATATGGTGATGGAAGGAGAACTGACTCTGGGTGGTGAGCACACAATCTGATATACAGATGATGTATTATAGAATTGTACACTTGAAACCTATGTAATTTTACTATCCTTTATTACCCCAATAAATTTAATTGAAAACAAGCAGATTATTGAGATTCTGAAGATAGGCTGCTTTCAGTCCCCTTTGCTGATCCCTCTTCTTCTTCCTGAACACTGAAAGTTGTAATGTCACAGTGCTCAGTTCTGGCATCTCTCTACTATCTATACTCTTTCCCTGGGAGCTCTCAGTCCACAAATGCTATCTATAGTCCAAATTTCCCATATGGCTATATTCAGCCCTGACCTGTCCTTGGAATTTCTATATTTGCATTCCTTCTGCTTACTTGACATGTCCACTTGGATGTCTCATGGACATCTCAGATTTAACTTTAT
>NW_017731895.1:421389-453044 GCF_001890085.2 Hipposideros armiger
CTGCGGCTGCTGGCCGCACACGCTGGATGCTGGCTACACACGGTAGCCCATGGCAACCCACTGCAGCAGGGGCTGCAGCCTACGCCGTCACCAGTGACTCATGGCAGCCCAGCTCCAGGTTAAGCTGTTGTTCAGCATCTTAGCTGTGGGGGGCAGTGTCACTGGCCCTCATATGTGGGATCCAAACCGGGGCCCTCTGGCGTCCCAAGCCAGTGCTTATCAATCGCGCCACTCGTCTGGCCCCTTAGAGTCATTCTTAATATTTTCCTCTCCACTACTTCACATGTATAATCCATCAGTACATACTGCTATTTATAATTTAGAAATATATATCAGACATGTCCATTCTGTTTCATCTCTACTATCACCAACACAGATTCGGCTACCATCATGTGTGTCAGAGGCCACTGCTAGACCCTCCTAAATGGTCTTTGTATGTCTTTTTCCCCCTGTAATCATTGCTATATGTGGAAGTCAGAGGGGTCTTTTTAAAATATAAAATTATTTCACACTATATTGATTAAAACTATTTGCTGGCTTTTCTTCACACTTAGGATAAAATCCAAATTAAAACCCAAGGCCCAAAAGCCTTAAATAGTCTGTTCCCTAAGTATTTTTCCAACTCAGTGTGGGCCATTCTACCCATTACTCACTTCTTTCTAGTTATAGAGGCTTCCTTTTAGTTCATTGAACATAACAGGCTCTTCCCCACTCCAGGACTTTCAAACATGCTCATCCTTCCATCTAGAATACGCTTCCATCGCTTGCTTGCATGTGTGCGTCATTATCATTCTTCAGGACTTATCTTAAATCTTAATTCCTTAGACACACCTTCCCTGATATATCTAACATCGTGATTTCACTATACTCTGTTACACGTATGTATTAATTTCTTTCACAGAACTTATTTTCATCATTGAATTATTTGATCATTTATTTATTTCTGTCTCTTCTACCAGAATGTAATCTCCGTAAACTCAGGCACCATATTAGCTTTAAACACCAATATATATTCACGTCCTAATAGGTTCTCAATAACAATAAATAAATGAATAAACCAGAACCAGAATTTAATCTGGAGTTCTTTCCACCTCATTATTTGTATTTGAGTGTAGTCTGTCTCTACATCCTGGGAACTTACTACTACATTGTCTCTCTAAATGTAGATTTTATAATAGCTATAGGGCTTGGATTTATCATTGTAGTCTGAGTACTTAAGGATAATTTCCTTGAAGTTTGAAGTTGTTCTATCTGGGCCACTTTGCAAGGACCTTATTTCACTATGGCTAAGTCATGTGTCTTAAGGCTTTGTCATCTTCATTATAAACCTCCTCTTGTTAGGAAGCCACGGCTGTGAGCTCACATCCAAAATGCAATATAAGTGGTCATTATTTTTATTCTGTGGAAGGGTGAAGTAAAGCCCAATGAATTTTCTTAATACCTAGCAACATGACTAGTTAGTGTCCAAACTGAGTTGCTTGATTGGCTACTTTGAGGTGATAGATGTAGGTTTTTATGGATATTGGAAACCAGTGTCAGTGCAGTACACTGACTCCAAGGAGACTGACATTTTTAAATGAGTATTCAATGACTGACAAGTAGAATGCTGAACTGAGAAACTCATCACTGTTTACCAAACTCTTTTGCTGAAGGAAGGAGAAGATGTTGCAACTATTACTATCCCTCCACTGAAAACTGATATGTTGGTGGACAAGGAAGGAAATGGCTTTAGCAAAGATCATGTGTATAATTAAAATTGAAGACCAAGAAGGATATCACATAGATGCCTAGATGACCTTAGCACAACTGCTGATCATGTGGTACCTCAGGTACTTGGTTGATTTAGGTTAACTACATTCATGGGAAAATGTGAAAATTGTTGAGATAAAATCTGTAGAGATCTCAGAGCACAAGGTCATGACTAACAACAGCTTGATATAGGAGCCACTGCAGAGCAATTTAAGAAACTTATCCAATTGACTGAGTCCAGAGAGTAGCCATGAGATATTATAAAGACACAGCCTACATCATAATATTTCTCTTAAATTCTAGATCCATTTTCCCAGGACATTTTTACTTAGTAGCTGTATAGTCATTCCACACTAAAATATCTAAAACCAAAGTCAATAGCTTTGGTTACCCATTGCTCCTCATCCTCTGTTTCTTATACTAGGGCATTCAAAACAAAATCCAAGATAAAATTTGAGATGTCCTTGGTCTCCATACTGTGAATGTACCATAACCATTCCATTAAACAAATACTTGAGTCTTTCTTCTCTCTCACTTTCATATACAGCCAATCAACAAGTACTGCTGATTCCACCTCCTTAATAACTTTTCATTCCTTCAACTTATCTCCATCCCATTGCCATAAAATAGCCTTTTAAAAATTCTGCTTATTCTTAATACCTTTATCATATTGCAGACAGTCATTTTAAAATGAGAATGTGATTCAGTCATTCTGCTTAAAACACATCGAAGCTTCCCTCTGCCTATGTAGTAAAGTCTAAGTTTCTTGATATTAATTTCAATGCCTTTGTGATCTTTTCTTGTCTGTGTCAGTATGATCCATCATCAGCCATATTGCACTTCTCTCAGTTCTCTGAGCTCACCATATGCTCTTTTGTCTCATGGATATTCTCTCTTTATAAGAACACTGTTACTCCAATAGCAGGACTTCAAACTCTGCCTGGCTAAGTCTTACTCATCTTCCAGGTCTAATTTAGATTAATATCCCTAATGAAACCTTCCCTGATCCTTAAGAGTTGGTTAGTTTCCTCAGTGATCACACAATATGATTAAATATTTGCTTTCCTTACTTAAAATATCTTAATCTCTGTACTTTCAGCTCTCAGTAAAGGGCTTGTCATCTAATAAAACTATCAACCACAGTAATAATAAATAACATCAGTAACCCTTATGTGTTAGATATTTTGCATGTATTGTTTAACCATCAGTAAAACAAACAAAGAAACAAACACATGCAGTAGGTACATTTATGTACTCTTTCAGTTTTCCAAATAAGGGAACTGACATGGAGCTGTTAAATTATATGTACCATGTGATCAAACTGCAAGAAGTGGAGCAAATATTTGAACACAGGAAGTCTGGCTCCAAAGCCTGGGCACTTAACTACCACATTATACTCCTTAACTATTGATTTTATAATATTCATTACCTGGGTGAGGGAGCCTGAACTCCTCTCAAGTTAGACACATCAGGACCTCCAGAACAAGTACACCTACATCGGTATGTATAGATCTCTTGTACTAATGTATTAGATTTCCATCGTTCTCAATAAATGCTATTGAACAAGTGGAATGATTGGGTTTGTCCCACAGCATGGAGCCAAGGGATATGGTAAAAGAAAAGAAATATTGGTTTTACATTCCAGGCTCACAACAGACATTTGAAATACTTCAATATAGGAAACATTCATGCCCGTCAAAGTAGTGTGACTGAATGTTAAGTTCTGGTTTACAGTCAAAACATGAGCTGAAAATACAGCAGGTGCAGGAACAAGTGAAACATGTATACAAAAGAAAGGAAAACAGCTTAAGAAATTATTGACTTTAGATCAATACAGTTTTTATTTTTGGTTTGTTTTGTTTAAGATTTTTATTGGGGAATTGGGGGATGGGAACTGCGCTGGGGAATTGGGGGAAGGGGAACAGAGAAATTGCTGTCCTCTTGTTCTTTAGTCTAGTTGTGGAGGACGTTGCTTCACTGGCCCAAGTTGGCACCATCATTGCAGTCTTCCCGGGTGAGGCAGATCAGTTGCCGGCTTCTGGACGGCTGCTCACAGCGCCTGCTGCCCACTCACGCTGGCTGCTGGCCATACACGGTAGATTATGGCAGCTCACTGCAGCAGGGGCTGCAGCCTTCGCTGTCGCCGGCTACTCATGGCAGCCCAGCTCCAGGTTGAACTGTTGTTCAGCATCTTAGCTGCAGAGGGCAGTGTCACTGGCCCTCATATGTGGGATCCGAACCGAGGCCCTCTGGCATCCCAAGCCAGCTCTTAACCAACACACCACGCGGCCGGCCCTCAATACAGTTTTTGAAGCTGTCAACCAAAAGAGCTGTCCTGAATGTAATTGGAATTTAGTGTAACTTGTATCAAGGCTAGATTTGAAATTCTCAAGGTACTGTATTATGCTGAGAATGATAGAACAGATTTTCAATGATTTGAAACTTTTTCTCCATGTTGCACCATTAGTTTCTTAATGATGGGCAACTACTTGCCTGCAAAATAATAAACCAGGAGAATTGAACCTAGTTAGAGACTCTGAATGTTAGATTTTTCACTTTCTTTATTTCTAAACTTGAGCAGATTTTGATACTTTTTAAAAAATATTTTATTGGGGAATTGGGGGATGGGAACAGCATTGGGGAATCGGGGAAGGGGAACAAGACAAGTTGCTGTCCTTTTGTTCTTCTGTCTAGTTGTGAAGGACATCGCTTCACTGGCCCATGTTGGTATTATCATTGTGCTATTCCTGGTTGAGGCAGTCACTTGCCAGCCATTAGACAGCTGCTCATGGCGGCTCAAAGCTGCTCACGAAAGCTCATGCCTGCTGCCAGCCAGCCCCACTGCAACCTACGCCGTTGCCTGTGGCTCACGGCAGCCCAGCTCCAGGTTGAGCTGTTGTTCACCATCTTAGCTGTAGAGGGCAGTGTCACTGGCCCTCATGTGGGATCCGAACCGGATCAGAGCTAGCATCCCAAGCCAACTCCTAACCTTTTATAAACAGAAATGACAGTGTAAATTTGAATAAAGAGAGATGCTAATTTTGAATAATGGTGGTACTGTATGTAGGAAATCACTTTAGTTGAGAAGTTTTAAAGTTATTTGTCCTCAAAAGTCGAGAAAAATGTATTGTTTACTTGCAAGTACCACACACTGTGATAGAACTGGCACACCATAGAGCTTAGCACAAAGCTCTCCACATAGAAACCACTCAACCAGTGCCATCATCTGCTTGCATCAATGGTCTTTTTCATACCAGAACACTTTACAAAACCATAGCTGGCTCTTAGCAAAATGTGAAGAGTTTTCAGTACATTTTCATCACCTCCACATATCACATGCACATACAAAATTATGCAGCCCTATAACTGCCTAATTGCTACCCAAAATTCCCTCATGTAGTAACTGGTGTTTCCCTCATAAAGAGTATCTCATGCTCTGCACATTATTTCATTTCACTATCAAAATTTTACTCTTTGGTCATCCATTCTTATAGTACAAGCCATCATCTAACTGGACCCCTGGGAAGCAATCTGACAAATTAAGATCCCCTCCCCACTTTTTTTTTACAATGAATACTTTTTTATTTAACTGAGAACAACTAGAGGCATAAAAAATAGCTTTTCTGGTAGTGGAATTTCAGATATAATGGGAAAGATTGGGACACAGTGGAATCAGCAAGACAGAAAAATAGTATTCTGCTGTCATGCTTCCATGAAACACCAATTTTGACAATCATCTATGAATGAGAATGTCTTAGTGGGAGCCCTGAAGTCCAGTTAAGTTGTTACAGCACACTGTTGGAGAAAAAATAAGTCTGAGATTGGACACATTGAAGAAGGTAAGAGAAACAGTTTCACTTTTGTTGTGTAACTCATCCCCCAAGGTGAATGAAAAAGAATATAGAATGGAATATTATTTAGCCATAAAAAGAAAGGAAGTCTGCCTTTTGTGACAACATGGATAAAGCTGGAAGCTATTATGCTAATTGAAATAATCCAGAGAAATATAAATACTCTATGATCACCCTGATATGTAGAATCTAAAATAATAATAATAACAATAATAATAATAATAAGTTGAACTCATAGAAACAGTCAGTAGAATGTTGGTTACCAGTGGCCTAGGTATGAGGAAAATGAGCAGATGTTTGTCAAAGGGTATAAACTTTCATTTATAAGATGAATAAGTTATGGATATTTAATGTAAATCATGGTTACTATAGTTAATAATACTGTATTATAAAGTTAAATTTGAAATTTGCTAAGAGAGCATTCTTAACACACACACACACAAAGGTAACTATATGTGAGGTGATGGATGCGTTAATTAACAATGTATACATATGTGAGATCATATTGTACACTTTAAATATATACAATTTTATTTTTCAATTATACCTCAATAAAGCTGGGGGGAAATGGGGAAGATTGGTGAATGAGATATTGCAGGGTAAGTTTTACCACCTGTGCATAATGTCTAACCTTTAACTGTGAACACCATTTTTAGTGTAAATGAGTTCTCAGTGTATGTTAACAGTAAGGCATTTAACTTCTCTCAACTTGTGTAGTAAGTTGTATATCTTGTCAGTGTACTTCTGCCAATTCTGTGTTTTAGAAGTCTAGAAGACCAGGTTTATGTCATAACATATGGCTTATGTTATCAAGAGGAAGGAATATGTACTTTGCTGTCACATAAAGAATTGTAATTAGTAAGTTTGTACCAACACTTTTTAACAAAATGACAAGATCAGTTTGATATAGAGGAAGAAATTCTAATCTGGGACTCAAGCCAATCTCTCTTGCTAGTTCTTCTATAATGTGAAGGATTTGAATTAGAGGATCTGTACAGCTTCTTCCTGCTTCAATATTTTACTAAAGTCTAACATTCATACCACCAATGTTTTATTGAACAAAAGTACTCACATATATGGTTACATTACACTTTCACAAAAATTCAGAAATGGGACATGGGATTTTAGGTTCCTTTACCCAAATGTGGGTATTATTTATTTAAATAGGAGACCCTAGAAGATAAAAATGTGTTTAAAATTCAAAGGGATGTATATCCAATGGTATAATATTACACATTATAACAAATGTGTGTGAGTGTACACGTTCTTGAAACTGAACTCTTCAAACTTGAGCACCTGGTAGCTTTTGTCCACCTATAAAGCTGGCTTCATATAAGTCAAGCAGTACAAAATATGCATTGTGAAATTTGGGGAAAATATTTCTACAGAAAATACTCATTGATATTTAAGTTGTATGTATGTACCCTTGGAGAATAAAATATTTTGGGTAGAGTTTTCAATTTTGCTATTGAAAATCCCTACATTATTAGGAAACAAAGAGCCATCAGAGTATATAGATGGGCTGTAGAAATAAGGATCAGAGAAGTAGGGAAGAACTTCTCATATGATTTTTGATTAATTTATGTTTTAACCTTTATAATGCACACCTAGAGGCTCATTGGATATGTTATATATTAAAAAGCAAAGTTGATGCAGATCATAGTTCATTTTATGAGGTAAAATGTGGTTTGGGCAAAAAAGAGAATAAATGAACATAAATAAAACAAAAGAGACATATCTATAAAAGTTTTTTTTTATTAATAGCGAAAATTTTTCTTTCCAGTTCTCCTTTTCTTTTTTTCTTTTTAAATTAAATTTATTGGGGACTTCCAGAACTGCTTCAGAAAGTGTCAAGAGGGCCGGCCGAGTGGCGTGATGGTTAAGAACTCGCTTGGGATGCCAGAGGGCCCCGGTTCGGATCCCACATATGAGGGCCAGTGACACTGCCCTCTACAGCTAAGATGCTGAACAACAGCTCAACCTGGAGCTGGGCTGCTGTGAGTCGCCGGCGATGGCTAGGCTGCAGCCCCTGTGGCAGTGGGTTGCCATGGGCTACCGTATGTAGCCAGCAGCCAGCGTGAGCGGCCAGCAGCCGCAGTGAGCGGCCGTCCAGAAGCCGGCGACTGATCTGCCTCACCAGAGAAGAGCGCAATGATGGTGCCAACTTGGGCCAGTGAAGCAACATCCTCCACAACTAGACTGAAGAACAAAATGACAGCAACTAGTCTGTTCCCCTTCCCCCAATTCCCCAGCACTGTTCCCATCCCCCCAATTCCCCAATAAAAATCTTTAAAAAAAAGTCACCTATTTAAAAAAAAAAATGAAAGTGGCAAGAATGATGGGATAAGTGTATTCAAAACAAGGGGGAGTATTTTGAGAGGCATTAATGGTAATGTATGTTTTACTGTAATATTTTTTTATTTAAACATTCATTGTGTTGTTTGATCACACCTTGTAAACATAATGGAATCCTACTCTGTCATAAAAAAGATGAAATACTGCCATTTGCAACAACATACATGGATTTTGAGATTATTATGCTAAGTGAAATAAGTCAGACAGAAAAAATCGAGAATCCAGTTCTCTTTTTCAAAGTGTTGTTTGGAAAATTAGAAGGAAATGAAAAAGCTATAGCTACCTTAGATCAAACTATCCAAGTGCATTATTATGTCAACTGTCACACACAAATATATTGGCTGGAAGAGAGAAGGACTGTTGAAATCTCTTCCCTTGAACACAGCTACCAACTCCTTAAAATAAATTGACACTCAAAAGGTATGTTTTTAAAAAGACAATAAGATCCTAATTTAAAATTCTGCAAGTTTAAAGAGCAACAGCTCAAATAGCGACTTCAAATACATAGTTCCTGAAAAAAAAATGAAGAAGAAATTGGGCAGACATGAATTTACTGGTAATCCCTCTTGTCTGTGGTATATCTTTCTATTGGTATCAAATACAGAAGTCAACAGGAAGCCCTTTAATGAGCAAAGGAGATGAAGGATCTTGAATAGATAGTTAATACAGGTGATGGAAAACCGAGAAAATTCTCCCTATTTCACTATAAAGAAGACTTTCTTTACAAATAACACTTTCTTTTTAGTGGGTGTGTAAAAAGAAAAATCACACCTGATGAATATGGCTTCTGACTCACCCAAACAGGATTGGATAGACAGTAATTCCATCTCACTCTTTGACTTTCCTTTTCCTAAACCTTGCAGAAAGTTCCACCATCAAAGTTTTACAACAGTGTGTGTCATAGCTTGATGGATATTTATATTTTAGTTTTCTTGATGAGGTTGAGTTACAGTGTCTAAGATCAATTTCTAGGAGAAATCCCAGTCAAAATAACACTTACAATTCACTCACATGTTAGAAGACTTCTGCACACGACCAATGTAACCTATTTTATGTTGATCTTACTCAGCATAACGTTTAAAGGAAGTTTTGTTTACTTTCTCTCATAATTATAGAGCTACTCCCTAAACAGAGTCTGTGGGCCCCATCTGTAATAATTAATCAGCCTGTCAACATTTGAGCAGGAGTTTTGAACATGTATTCAATGGTGAGGATTCATTTTCATTCAGAGTCTGCCAGTCTTTGTCCAAGTTCCACCAGACAACTAGCTGTGGTTACAGTAGAATTAATGACGCTATAAAAAAGTGCAACTAGCCTTCTGTTATTGCAGATTTCTAAAAATTAATTAACAGAAATCTTAATGAGACAATAAAATTGTTGACTTAGAGTTCACAAATGATTAGATCTTAAATTTGTAATTCCTGAATATCGAGTAAACATCTGTACAACTGGCAGGGCAATGCTATTCATCTCCTGTATCTGAGCTTCCACCTATTGGCTTAAGGTAGCAGTAGAAAGAGAACAGTTTATTCATGTATTAGGAAATCTGTATTAATTAAGTTCCATAACCACTCTTGATAGAGGTCAGCCATATCAATTCTTTAGAACAATTCCTACTGAATAACATTGCCAAAAATTAAAATTATTCATTCATTAACCATAGATTTTTATATAGCATCTACTATGTACCAATAATAATATTAAATATTATATCTATGGAATGAACAATGGAAACCAAAGGTACCTGCCCTTTGGTTGCTCATAATCAACCTAGGCTAACAGCAAATAGCAGAACAGTTGCAAATGCTGGGAAATAATAAAGTTAAGTTAGAGTATGCAAAGTGTGATGGGCAGTGATGGAGGATGGCCACTTTTGGAGTATAAAATATGGTTTTCAGTGAATACAGGTCTAAACTGAGATCTGAAGAATGTCAAATTTGATGGGGAAATTTAATTTATTTAAAGGAATTCATTGGAACTTCAGTCAACTTAACAAAAGACCTGTAGCCCACATAGACATACTTGCAGGAGTGATTCAGTCTCTTTGGAGAAGATATTTTAGAGAAGCAGCATAATTAAATTGAAAAAGAGGAATGGCATGTAAGACAAACGACCGGTACAAATGCCAGATGCTGTACATGCATATTATCTCTAAAATTTAAAAACTAGTTTGCAACATAGCTATATTACTACTGCTATTTTACCATGAGTTTGGATAAGGAACATATCATTCTAAACCTCTGTGCCTTCTATAAATGGAGGATAACGTTAATATTACTAGAAATCCCTAAATTTAGTGTAATTTTAGTCTCATACAAGAAGAAATTTTTGTTTCTCTCTTGAGATAATTCTAACATATAGGATTTCTAAAAGAGATATTATAACCCCAAGGCAAACAAAACATTCATGTATATATCACATGGTAATACAAGTGGTAGTAGTAGTAGTTGTTGTAGTAAAAACTTAAGCAGCAATTGAAGTTTAGGGTAAGATTCACATGATTGAAGTTTAGTTCAAAGGCTAGTGAATAAATATAAATGACCTTTAAAATCTTTTCCAACACAATTATATTATGTTTAGTTATTCTTTAGAACTTTCTAACATAATTTATCACCATCATCAAGGAACATACCCCAAATAGTTATTTGCTGATATAATAATATTGACAATTGTCAGGCAGGGAGAGTAACGAAATAATTACAATCTGTTTTTCACAACATGAAACTATGTTGAATGCCAAAAATAGCAGCTTTAGCAATTTTTGTTTTATTGTATCCTTTGAAAAAGTATCTTGTATCAGTATTATACATCAGCTAGAGGTCTAATGCCCCAAATGGTGAGCGAATGTACCCATCAACAGATGTGCGAATAACCTGTTACTGGGGAGTGACTGGTAGAAATAAATTGACAATTATAATTTGACAATCATAAATTGGTTCACTCATTGACAGCACTTACCAGCCGATGTACTTGAATTTATATTTGCTGGTTTTTAAAATTAGTTGCAGAGTTTTCATGGTGGAGAACTGAATTTGAAAACTGACAGTAATTTCCTTGTTTTTGCCGCTGAATAATCATTTGCTTTTTTTTTTTTAATTGGGGGATTGGGGAGATGGGAACAGTGCTGGGAGATTGGGGAAGGGGAACAGACAAGTTGCTGTCGTTTTGTTCTTCAGTCTAGTTGTGGAGGACGTTGCTTCACTGGCCCAAGTTGGCACCATCATTGCGCTCTTCCCAGGCGAGGCAGATCAGTCGCCGGCTTCTGGACGGCCGCTCACTGCGGCTGCTGGCCGCTCACGCTGGCTGCTGGCTACACACGGTAGCCCATGGCAACCCACTGCCACAGGGACTGCAGCCTACGCCGTCACCGGCAACTCACGGCAGCCCAGCTCCAAGTTGAGCTGTTGTTCATCATCTTAGCTGTGGAGGGCAGTGTTCACTGGCCCTCATATGTGGGATCTGAACCGGGGCCCTCTGGCATCCCAAGCGAGTTCTTAACCATCGCGCCACTCGGCCGGCCCATCATTTGCTTTTTAATATTTAAGAAAATATCAATACATATTCTTGTGAACATAAAGACATTTGACAAGTTAGATCAAGTCTACATCCATCTCAGAAGTATAATTTTCTTTTAATTTCATACTAAAATGCAGTAATAATAGACTATCCACATGTAAAATATAGTACACTGCCATTTACTTTGCATCTTGATAAATGCAAATCTTTAGTGCAATCATATAAGGAGTGTTTAAAGGTGATATCAGTGGTAAGTAGGTTGTGAGAAGATTAAATTTCATTGCATTTTGGATATGATTCTTGCTTGATTCAATAGCTATCTGAAATCAATATATTATAAAGGGAGTTTATTGTGTGGTCTTAAAAATTCCAACTGATGCATTTGAAGCAAAGTTTTAAGAGGTAAGGAAGAGGTTGAGAGACCCAAAGGGGATTTTAGTATATGAAGGAGAAAGGGGCCTAATGTAACTGAAAGAGCTTTGGGATAAGCATGAGGAAGACTGGCTTTTAGTCCAGATTACTGTTACCAGTGCTTGACCTAGCTTTATTCATCAGTCAAATGAGAAACTTAGATTAGATGATTTCTAATATAATTTTTAAAATTATGTTCTATATTTCTTTTTCACTAAAGTTTTTTATTAGTTTCAGGTGTGCAAAGCAATGTAATAGTTAGACATTTAAATCCCTCACAAAGTGATACCCCTGTCACATCATATATGGCTGTTACAAAACCATTGAATATCATCTTTATGTTGTACTCCACATCCCATGACTATATATACCTATATATTTAATTATAGTTGACATTAAATATTATTCTATTTCAACTTCAAATGTATAGCACAATGGTCAGGCATCTACACAGTCTATAAATTGATCCCCCTGATAAGTCCAGTGCCCATCTGGCAACTTACATGATCTTTAAAACACTGTTGATTATATTCCCCATATTACCTATTTGTATTAATACCTTCAACTTTTTCACCCTGCCCCCAACCCCATTCCCATCTGTCACCCTGATAGATCTAGTACTTATCTGGCACCATATCTAGTTATTGCAATATTATTGATTATATAACTTATGCTATACTCCACATCCCCATGACTACTGTGTAGCAACCAATTTGTTCTTAATCCCTTCCCCTTTCACCCATCTGTAACCCCCATCCCGTCTTAAAAAATTCCTTGTAAGGTTCCTTGTAATAATGGTTTGGTGATGATGAACTCCTTCAGCTTTTTTTGGTCTGGGCAGCTCCTTATCTGTCCTTCAATTCTAAATGATAACTTTTCTGTGTAATCTTGGTTGTACGTTGTTGCTTTTCATCACTTGGAAAATTTCCTGCCACTCCCATCTTGCCTGCAAAGTTTCTGTTGAGAAATCAGCTGCCAGTCTTATGGGAGCTCCCTTGTAGGTAACTAACTGCGTTTCTCTTGCTGCTTTTAAGATTCTCTCTTTGTCTTTAACTTTTGGTATTTTAATTACGATGTGTCTTGGTATTGTTCTCTTTGGGTTTATCTTGTTTGGGACTCTCTGTGCACTTCCTGGGCTTGTATGTGTATTTCCCTCACCAGGTTAGAGAGGTTTTCTCTCATTATTTCTTCAAATAGGTTTTTAGTTCCTTGCTGTCTCCTGTCTCCTTCTGGTGCCTCTATAATGTGAATGTTCATATGCCTGATATTGTCCCAGAGGTCCCTTAAACTCTCCTCAATTTTTTGGGGTTTTTTTTCTTTTTGCTGTTCTGGTTGGGTGTTTTCTGCTACCTTATCTTCTACATCGCTGGTTAGATTCTCTCCTTCATCTAAACTACTATTGATTCCTGTAATATATTCTGCACTTTTATTATTGAATTTCTTATTTCTGACTGGTTCTTTTTTCATAATTTCCATCTCCATTTTTATGCTTCTTATCTCTCTGTTAAAGTTCTCCCTGAGATTACTGAGGATTCTTATAACCAATGTTTGGAACTCTGCATCTGATAGATTGCATATCTTCGTTTTCCTTAGTTCTTTTTCTGGAGCTTTGTTATGTTCATTTATTTTGTATATGTTTCTTTGTCTCCCCATTATGGCTGCCTCCCTGTGTTTGTTCCTATGTATTAAGTAGGGCTGCTGTGTTTTCTGGCCTTAGTAGAGGGGCCCTATGTAATAAGTGTGCTGGGGGGTTCAGTGGCACAGTCACCTGAGCCATGCACTCCAGGTGTGTTCCTTGTGTGGGCTGTGTGTGTCCTCCTCTTGTAGTTGAGCCTTGGTTGATAATTACACATCAATAAGAGGGACTGGCATTCGGGGTCACTGGTGTGAGGACTGGCCTTGACTACCATGGAAAAGTTGTGCAAGGGCCGATCCTACAAAACAGAATCTACTTCAACAAGACTCTGATGCCCGCCCAATCCATCCCTTGGGTGTGTCATACTTGAAGGCAGCTGGGTAATACTCCAGCTCATTTTGAAGTTGGCCACTGGGGGTGCCAGCCCCAGGACCATCTTGGAGGAGATCCACTGTAGGTTAAGTTCAGCCACAGCCTGTGTTTCACCCAGGGCCACCCAGCAGGAGCCACAAAGCAATTCATAGATGGCTGCCACCTGAGCTCTACTTGGAATTGCCTTGAGAGGACAAGTTGTGAGCCAAGGCTGGCTGCAGTTAACATCAAGCTTAGGGCTACTCAGCCAGAGGTACAAGACATGCTCAAACCAGAGGTTGCTTGTTTGGTTTCTGCAAACCTTTGAGAGACCCTAAGAAAGCTGCAGCTTGAGCCAAGGTAGGCAGTCTGCATGAAAAAGCTACTGAAAGTGGCCTGGGTGTGCCCAAAAGTTGGGTAGGGTAGGGTCTCAAATTGCCAGGTCATGGTGAACGAATGGCTGAGACTCAGATGTGGCAGCCACTTGTGTCCACATGTGGGGATGGGGAGGGCTCAGCAAAGAAACAATGACTTCCACCAGCTCTCCTGTTCAGGAGAAAGCTGCCTTCCCAGGCCATGTCCCAAGTCAGACAACTCAGTTCCCACCATATGTCCCTACTGCCTCTTCAGGCACTGCCCTAGCACTGGAGCCCAGAGTGAGTGATTCTGTTGGTGGGTAAGTCCCAACGCAATCCCTTTAAGAAGAGCCCCTGGGAGTGCAGCTGCACTCAATGTCACTCAGTCACAATCTCCACTAGTTTTCACAACCAGAAATTAAGGAGACTTTTCACCCTAGGACTGGAACCCTGTGCTGGGACCTCTTGCTCTTCTGGGGGATGGGAGGAACCCCCACAGCCCAAACACCCCTCCTGATCTTTAATGGTCACATGCAGTTGTGGGACCAGGCTGTTCCATGTCTCTGCCACTCTTACCAGTCTGGAAGTGGATTCTTCTGTGCATCCTTAGCTGAAAGCTTACAGTTCAGCTTAATTTTAGGTGATTCTCAATAATTGTTATTTTGTAGATTAGTTGTAATGTTTTGTGGTTGTGAGAGAAGGTAAGCACAGCGTTTACTTACTCTGCCATCTTGGTTGTCCTTATATTCTATATTTCTATTGCTAGATATGTTTGTGTGGTGGCCCATATTTTCCAATGGTGAGGTCTAGAAAATCATATACATAGTATTTTAAGGCTTTAAGAACTGATAGGGCTAACTCAAGGGGAAAAGTGCTTCTTAGGTAGGAAAATTACCAATATATAGAGATCCATTAAGAAGCCATAATTTATAAGATAGAACTACAGATCCCAAAAGAGAGGGCCACACATAATTTTTTTATTTGAAATATACTCTCTGGGGGTATATATAATAAATCAAAATAAAGGTATAGTATTTTTTATTATGTTGGGTTTTTTGTGACTTGTATGAAGAAAAGCACTTCAAATATTGGGTACAAAAATCTAGAACTTATTTGTAGTTACACTGGAGCTCAGGAAAGTAAATGTCTCTTTTTTTTACCACTTTTCATAGTATAAAAGGGGAACCTCAAACTCTATGAGTTGTTTAAATAGTGTACATTTTGACATACAAGATATTAGACTAAAAAATGTATTCTATATCATACTTTAAGTTCTGTTTTTTTGTTTTTTTTTAAAGGAATCATACAGTATGTGACCCTTTGAGATTGGCTTTTTTTTCTTCTTTTTATTGGGGAATTGGAGGGATGGGAACAGAGCTGGGGAATTGGGGGAAGGGGAACAGACAAGTTGCTGTCGTTTTGTTCTTCAGTCTAGTTGTGGAGGACGTTGCTTCACTGGCCCATGTTGGTATTATCATTGCGCTCTTCCCGGGTGAGGCAGATCAGTTGCCAGCTTCTGGACTGCCACTCACTGCGGCTGCTGGCCAATCATGCTGGTTGCTGGCTACATATAATAGCCCATGGCAACCCACTGTCACAGGGGTTGCAGCTTACGCTGTCGCCAACGACTCATGGCAGCCCAGCTCCAGGTTGAGCTGTTGTTCAGCATCTTAGCTGTAGAGGGCAGTGTCACTGGCCCTCATATGTGGGATCCGAACCGGGGCCCTCTGGCATCCCAAGCCAGTTCTTAACGATTGCGCCACTCGGCTGGCCCTAAGTTCTGTTTTAATCATCCTTGTGTAAGTACATAATAGATGGTTATTGCAACCACTCATGTACCATGTTGGCATGGACACCAATTTTGAACTATGTGCAGATTTACTCGTGTGCAGAATGGGAACAGTTTTCTGGTTCAGAGTAAAATCCACAGAAATTATAATAATATCTTCCTCATTATCAGTGTATGTAAAGAATTACAAAAATGAATCATTAAAATGATTATAAGAAATTAAAACATTTCAATGCATTTAAACATTTCAAATGTATCGTTTTTTTGAAGTAAAGCACTTTTTAAAATTTTAGCCAGAGTATTCTGGGAAATTTTTTACATTGCTGGCAAAGTTTTGGATCACTCCCATAAATATAGAAGACCCATAGTAACAACAAAATATACCTTGTAGCCAACATTTACCATATAAAAAACTGACAATGCATCTTTTTAAAATAAAACACACTTAGAGACAAATCGAGAAGTAGAACTAGATTGATTGGGACTATCAAATATGATAGCAAGAAGTGATACTAAGGTAACAGAACATTCAATGGCTCCAACAGCCAGAACGCTGAAAATCAAATTGACAACAGGTACTCACCGTCAAAATGAAGGGATATCACTAGGCATGGGAAGCTTAACAGACATTGAAAAATAGCATCTAAAGCTGGGAGGAAACGATACAGGCTCTAGTTTTCCAGAGTAAAAAAGGGGGCATGTAAAATCTGATTGTGCCAGATGGGAGTGCTTTGGGGGCATAGGTGAAAAAGGGTAAGAGGTTAAGAAGTACAAATGGTGGTTACAAAAGTCATGGAGATGTAAAGTATAGCATAAGAAATATAATAAATAATATTGTAATAACTATGTATGGTGTCAGATGGGTACTAGATTTATCAGGATGAACACTTCATAAGTTATATAACTGTCTAATCACTTTGTTGTACACCTGAAATATAATATTGTAAGTCAACTATAATTGAAAAATTAGAACATGTTTAATTTTAAAAACTCACATATGAAGAGCATGTTCTGGTCCTAGATACTCAAAATAAACTAATCAAATCTCAGTTCTCCTCACATGGAGAAGAAACTACTGGGAGTATAATCTAATGGAAACTCGAGGAAAAGTTCATTGCATGCTTTATTCGAAAACTATCAGAGTACATGGGCTCCCAGTGAGTGGCAGCTAGCTTCAGTGTGCACTGCGATTTTGCAGAGTAGCTCCAGGCTCAGCACTGGCACCAAATCAGAACCAACATTAACCTGGTGACCACAACACTTCCCATTCTATTGACTCCCTGAGACCCTGCCTCACACAATTTGCATACTGCAAGAGGTTTTATCAGTGGCTGAACCTTAAGGGAGCTGGCAAGTGGCAGTAGGCTTTGGGGTGTCCCAGTTTTTTGCAGCTACTCCAGGTCCAGTACTGTTGGCAGGCATCCTCAGTTCATGGCCTTGCCTCTCCCACATGCCTCTAGGTTTAGTGCAGTTAGCAAACAACCACTTATCACTCTGTAGCACCTACCAGGTAGTCCCCGGATGGTCACAGGGAGTGGGTGACCAGGAACTGCACTGGATCCTCTCCCAAGAGGCCCCAGAATCAACAAACTTGGAGGTTCATTTCATCCCATAGCAGAGCACTGTCAATTAGCCCCAAAAGCGGCACATACAAAGGGCGGTCTCAACAGGAACCAGAGCCAGCTGGGGCAAATCACACTCAGTGGGGTAAGCCCCCCACGCAGCAGCCTGGAATCTGTGTACATGGCCTAACCCCACTGACAATCAGCCTGAGGATCAAGCCCACCCACTGACATACCAATAGCAATCAAGGTTCAACTGTATTAGGAGGGCACACACAACTCATATAAAAGACACCCTTGGAGCACGCTGAGAAGGTGACCAGGAAGAGAGTGCCAGGGTCCCACAGGGCACCTATTACATGAAGGACCTGTCTAACACTGAGAGATGTAACATATCTACCTAATACATAGCAACAAACAGAGAGAGGCAACCAAAATGAGGAAGAGTAAACAAGAAAATATGTCCCAAATGGAAGAACAGGGGGAAACTCCAGAAAATGAATTAAATGAAATGGAGTGGAGGCAAGCAACTTACCAGAGACAGAGTTAAATATGTTGGTTATAATGATGCTCAAGGAACTTAGTGAGAACTTCAGCAATAATACACATATAGCAAGCATAAAAAAGTATAAAGAAACCATAAATAAGAACAAGTCAAGGGCTGGCCGAGTGGCGCGTTGGTTATGAGTTGGCTTGGGATGCTAGCTCTAAGCAGCAGGGACCCGGTTCAGTTGTCACATTGAAGGCCAGTGACACTGTGCCTTCTACAGCTAAGATGGTGAACAACAGCTCAACCTAGAGCTGGGCTGTTGTGAGCCACAGGCGACAGTGTAGGCTGCAGTGGGGCTGGCCGGCAGTGGGCGTGAGCTTTTGTGAGCTGCTGTGAGCCACCGTGAGCAGCCGTCCAATGGCCGACAAGCAACTGCCTAACCTGGGAAGAACACAATGATAATACCAACATGGGCCAGTGAAGCAACGTCCTCCACAGCTAGACTGAAGAACAAAAAAGGACAGCAACTTGTCTGTTCCCCTTCCCTGATTCCCCAATAAAATTTAAAAAAAAAACAGTAAGAGGGAAAAATACAGTAACTGAAATGAAGAATCCACTAGAAGGGATCACCAGCAAAGTGGATGAAGTTGAGGATCAAATCAGCGACTTGGAACACAAAGTAACAGAACAGCAAAAAGAACAAAGAATCCAAAAAAGGAGGATAGTTTAAGAGACCTCTGGGAACAAATCAAGTGTAAGGACATTCACATCATATGGGTACCAGAAAGAGAAGACAGAAAGCAAGAAATTGAGAATGTATTTGAAGAAATAATGAATAAAAACTTTCTTAACATGGCCAAGGAAATAGACATACAAGTCTAGGAAGTGCAGGGAGTCCCAAAAAGATGAATCTGAATAGGCCCACAACAAGACACATTATAATTAAAATGGCAAAGGTTAACGACTAAAAGAATCCTAAAACCAGCAAGAGAAAGGCAACTAGTAAATTATGAGGGAGCTCCCATAACATTGTTAAGTGATTTCTCAATAGAAACATAGCAGGTCAGAAGGGATTAGCAGGAAATACTAAAGTGATGGAAAGCAAGTACCTAAAACCAAAATTACTCTACCCAGGAAAGCTATCTTTTGGAATTGAAGGACAGATAAAGAGCTTCCCAGACAAGAAAAAGCCAAAGGAGTTCCTCACCACCAAATAAGTATTACAAAGAATCTTACAGGGATTTTAAAAAAGACCAAAATTAGGAATAATAAAATGGCAATAGCTACATATATATCAACAATTACTTTCAATGTAAATGAATTAACTTCTCCAATCAAAGGATATAGGAGGGCTTAATGGATAAGAAAACAAAATCCTTACATATCCTGCCTACAAGAGAATCACTTCATATTGAAAGACACACACAGCCGGAATGTCAACAAATAACAAAAAGATATTTCATACAAACGGAAATGAAAAAAAAAAGCTGGATTAGCAATACTTATACGAGACAAAATAGTTCTTAAAACAAAGGCTATAATAGGAGACAAAGAAGGACCCAATAATCCCACTTGAGTATTTAGCTGAAAAAACCCAAAACGTTACCTGGAGGGAACATGTGCATCCATGTGTTCACTGCAGCATTGTTGACAATGGCCAAGATGTGGAGGTAGCCTAGGTGTCTGTCAATGAAAGAATGGGTAAAAAAGAGGTTGTCCATATATACAATGAAATATTTCTCAGGCATGGAAGGGAATTGGCTCTTTCCATCTGTGGTAGCAAGGATGGACCTGGAGGGTTTTTGCTGAGTGGAATGTCAAACAATGAAACACAAATGCAATGAGATTTTGCTCACATATGAAATCTTAAAAACAAAATACACAAACAAAACAGAAACAAACTCATATATAAAGAAAACATTTTGTTGGTTGCCAGATGGGAGGGTGTTTGGGGATGTGGTTGAATAAAGGGGAAGGGTTTAAGAAGTGCAAGTTGGTTGTTACAAAGTAGTTATGGGGATATAGGTTACAACATAAGGAATATAGTTAATAATATTGTAATAACTATGTGTAGGTTTCAGATGTGTACTAGATTTGCTGGGCGATAAATGGGAGGGAGTTGGGGGGCAGGGTGAAAAATGTAAAGATATTAAGAAATACAAATCGATAATTACAAAATTGTCATGGGGATGTAAAGCATAGGGAATACAGTCAATGATGTGGCAATAACCATGCATAGTATTGTATGGGTACTAGACTAGTCAAAGGGATCACTTCTTTAATTATTTTTTATCTTTCTTTTTTTAATTAAAATTCATTAGGGTCACAATGGATAGTAAAATTACATAGATTTCAAGTGTACAATTCTGTAATACATCATCTATATATCACATTGTGTGTTCACCACCAGAGTCAATTCTCCTTCTATCACCATATATTTGACCCTGTTAACCCTCTTCTACTATCCCTCCTCCCCACTTATCCTTTGGTAACCACTGAACTATTGTCTGTTTCTATGAGTTTTTGTTTTTCATTTGTTTGTCTTGTTGTTTTGTTGCTTTCAGTTTTATATCTTACATATCAATGAAGTCATATGGTTCTCTACTTTTTCTGTCTGACTTATTTCACTTAACATAATAATCTCAAGATCCATCCATCTTGTCTCAAATGGCACTATTTCATCTTTTTTTATTATATATATATATATATATATATATATATATATATATATATATATATATATATATATAATCTCACATCTCCTTTATCTAATCATCTATCGAAGAACACTTTGGTTGTTTCCATGTCTTGGCCACCCTAAATAAAGCTGCAATGAACATTGGACCACATATATCTTTATGGATAAATGTTTTCACATTTTTGGGGTGTATACCCAAGAGAGGGATTGCTGGGTCATAGGGTAATTCTATTCTTAATTTTTGAGGAACCTCCACACTGCCTTTCATAGCGGCTGCACCAATCTGCATTCCCACCAACAATGTATGATGGTTTCTTTTTCTCCACAGCCTCTCCAACACTTGCTATTGTTTCTCTTTTTGATGATAGCCATTCTAGCTTGTGTGAAGTGATACCTCATTATGGTTTTTATTTGCATTTCTCTGATGATAAGTGATGTTGAGCATCTTTTCATATGTTTATTGGCCATCTGTTTGTCCTCTTTGGATAAATGTCTATTCAGGTCCTCTGCCCATTTTTTCATTCAAGTGCTTTTCTTTTTGTTGTTGAGTTGTATGAGTTCCTTATATATTTTGGATATTAGCTGCTTATCAGAAAAATTGGTCACAAATATCTTCTCCCATCCAGTTGGTTACCTCTTTGTTTTGGTGATGGTTTCTTTTGCTGTGTAGAAGCTTTTCAGTTTGATATAGTCCAATTCATTTATTTTATCTTTTTCATTTTTAAAATTCTATAGATGTCTAACCACTATGCTCTAAACCTAAAATTAATATAAAATAATACTGAATATCAAATGTAATTATAAAATTTAAAAAGGGAGGAATAGTGAAAATGAATAGGAGATTCAAATTTCCAGGTATAAAACAAGTCACAAGCTGTAACATACAGCATAGGGAATATAGTCAATAATATTGTGATAGCATTGTATTTTGTCAGATGGTTGGTGGACTTATCATGGTGATCATTTCTTTAGGTATATAAATGTTGAATAACTGTGGTGTATCCCTGAAACAAATATAATATTGGGTGTTAGCTATATATTTAATAAAAATCTTTTAAAAATGGCAATCTGAGTCTAAACTTTATAAGGAAATGCAAGTGACTAGAAAAAATATTGTATAAGAAGGGAAAAATTTGATGACTTAGTAATAGCTGATTTTAAGATATCTATAAAGCTACAATAATTAGGAGTTTGTGGGCTTGACATAAGTGTGGCCATTTGGAGCAAAATAATAGAATAGGGTGTCAGAAATAAATTCATATATATTTTCTGATTTTCAATAAAGTCATCAATTCAATTAAATGGAGAATGAAAATGTTTTGCAACAAATTGTACTGCAACTAGATATTCACATGAAAGAGAAAGGAACCTGAACTTCTATGGTACTATATACCAAAATTATTTGAATGTCTATTATTATAGACTTAAATATAAAAATATTATATTTAAATGCTTCTAGAATAGAACATAGGAAAACAGTTTTCTAATAAAAGACATAATAATAGACATTAAATACATTGACAGATTCTCAGCACCTTTATCCTTCAAGGAAATGCAAACTAAAATGCAGTGAGATACTGCAGCTCACACTAAAATATCAAAAGTTAAAAAGACTGAACAAACTAGAGGATGTTCATACTTACTATTCAATATAGTACTCAAAGTCTTTGTCATAGCAATAAAGTAAAAAAAAACACACACACAGAAAGGACAAAATAAAGCTGTCCTATTTACAGACTACACAATTATTTATGGAAAAAAGCCCATGGATGGATTTTGAGATTAAATGAAGTGTCAGACAGAAAAAGTAGAGAACCATATGATTTCATTCATATGGGAGATGTAAAACTGAAAGTAACAAATGAACAAGACAAACAAAGAGACAAAAACTCATAGACACAGAAATAGTTTAGCGGTTACCAGAGGGTAAGAGGGGGAGTAGTAGAAGAGAGTAAAGGGGGTCAAATATATAGTGACAGGAGATTTGACTTTGGTTGGTGAACACATAATGCAATGCAGAGATGATGTATTGTAAAATTTTACACTTGAAACATATATAATTTTATTAAACAATGTCACCCCATAAATATAATTTTCAAAAATCCCATGGAAACTACAAAAATCACCTAGAATTAATGAGTGTGGCAGTCTCAAGATACAAGATGAATACATGGAAATTTTCTCATTCCATATTCTAGCAATGAACATGTAAACTAATAGAAGCACAATAATATTTATAATTGATCAAATATTGGGTAATCAAAAAAGTTAAAACCTATTTTTTCAATGTTAATCATTGCAAAAATGCATCATGACTTTTCCGACAGCCCAATAAATACTTTATTATAAATTTAACAAAATAATGAGAACTGTATGCTATTATATAAATAACAAAATGCCAATGAAAGAAATCAAAGAAGATTTAAATAAATGGATATAAATATCATGTCCCTGGATTGACTCAACGTAGTAAAGATACCAATTTTCCCCCAAATTGACACATGGGTTTAAAGCAATTTCTATCAAATTTCCAGCACAATTTGTGGTAGATAAATTTATAATTCATATGGAAAAGCAAAAGAACTAGTAGAGCTAAAAACAATTTTGAAAAGAGAATACATTGGAATGACTTACTCTACTCAATGTTAAAACTTACTATATAGCTATAGAAACAATAGACTGTGTTATTGGCTGAGTGACAGATATACAGATCAGTGCAACAAAATAGAGAACCCAATAATAGACCCATACAAATACCCCCAGGTGATTTTGGACAAAGTTACAAAAGTAATTCAATAAAGGAAACAGTCTTTTCAACAAATACTGTTGGAGCAATTAAATATCCACAGACAAAAAAGAAAAGAAAAAACAAACAAATAAAACCAACGTCATATTATTCACAAATTATTTCAAAATTGGTCATAGATTTAAATGTAAAATGAAAGCTATAAACAATTTAGAAGAACTCATAGAAGAAAATCTTTAGACACTAAGGTTAGATGATGAGTTCTTAGGTATAATACCAAAAGCATGATCTAGTAAATGGACAAATGATAAGATGGACTTTATCAAAATTAAAAACTTTTACTTGGAAAAAGATTTTGTTAAGAGGATGAAAAGACAAGCTGCACATTTTGGGGAAGTACCTGCAAACCACATATCCAACAACAGAGTTGTAATTAGTTCTAGAATCTATAAAAAATTCTCAAAACACAGCAATAAACAACCTGAAACCTGAAACAAATATAATAGTTTATGTCAACTGTAATTGAAAAATAAAAATTATTTTAAAAAATACCACAAACACTTTGGAATAAAAATTGGCAGTTTCTAAAAAAAGTTAAATAATCAACTACCTTTGAGTAAGTAATTCTACTGCAAGAGAAATAAAAATACATATATACAAAAAAATGATTTTTACAATGATGTTCAAAACATCCTTGTTCTTAATAGTCAAAAACTAAAAACAGCCCCACTGTACATCAACATAATGTATAACCAAATAGCGAATACTATTCAGGAATAAAAAGAAGTAAGTACTGATACATACAACAACATGGATAAATCTCCAAAATATGTTGAGCAAAAAAAGCCAGACACAATGGTGCATAAACTACATAATTCCATTAATGGGAAATTTGAAGGCAAGCAAAACTTAATTTATGTTAGAAAAAACTCATAACAATAGTTCCCCATGGGTGGGACATTTTAGTTTTAAAAGGGCACAAGAGAAAATTAAACGTAATAGATATATTCATTATCTTGTTTTGGTTGATATTTACATGAGTAAATATCATAACTCAATGAACTGTGTAAGCAGGATCTATGCATGTTAGTTTATCAAGCATAAACCACAATAATAAAAAGTAATAGGAAAAATGTTGGTTAAAAGTAATTTTAGTAATAATGAAAATACTTTTTACTTTAAAATTGGTGGAAAAAAGCAGGACATAAACTTTTTTATCTAGTATATTCACAAATATGTTAAAAACAAGTAAAGGCAACATACATAAGATAGCTTAAAGGCATTATGTCAAAATATTAACAAGGGGTTGGACAATGGGTATCTTTTTCCTTTCTACCTTTTGTGAATCTAAATTACTTTTGATGAGTATATATTACTGTGAACAATAAAATGCATTTTAAAAGATATTGAAAAAGTAAAATGATCTATCTACTATGCCCATCTTCCTCAACTCCAGGTTTTTTATTTGGGTCAGGCCTCACCTGGGAGAAGAAAAACTAAATTAAATTAGAACTTAACTATAACAATGGACTGAATTGAAGTAATGTGACTATTATATTGAGTTAGACCCTTAATGTAAAAAACAAAGGAAATATTTGCTTACGATCTAAGAAAAACAAAAACAAAAACTCTGGGACATGGGAGAGTTTCCAAGTAGGAGTGGAAAATAGAAATGACCCCAGAGAAGGTTTTAAGGAGAAATAAAAATAATAATAAAGTTGATTTTTGCTTACAATATATAGATTGAGTCCTGGTTATTCAGTAACCAGTTAAGAAACAAGTCAGAGCACAGTCTGACAAATAGTTTTTATGTATTTCTTATATGTTTGTCTTTTGATTTATAAATTATTTTATAAAACGTCTTAGTCTGTAATCTATTCCTTTTTTTCTAGAAGGAATATTTTTCTGATCTTCCTCTCTTAGTTCCCAGCTCCTTTCTCCTGTTTTGTATAGTCTATCTGATATTCTACTCTGGCTTGGGCCCTTGACATGGTTGACAGATTTGGAATGATTAGTTCATACTTACAAGTAGTTAAAATTTGTACTAGTCTCTATATCTTGTTGAACTGTAGACATGGAATATGAAGAATTTAGTTCATTCTCCTTGTTTATCTGTGTTGTTTTCTGATGATAATGTAAGGATTCAGATTTTGGTAGCTGTATTTATCCTATGAGTACTCAGAAATATCTCGACTACTCTTTGTTGCTAATATGTGAAAAAATAGAAGTGTGCCTATGGAAATATATTTATCTTGAAATGTTTTATATTTTAAATGATATGCAACATTATTTTATTATAATGATGCTATGATGAATGAATATTTCTCTGCTCTCTGTTATGGAAAAATTGTTAACACTACCCAAATTTAATCAAATTCTTATTGCCATGCATTTATCAAAGTAAAAAAATTAATGTAGTAATTTAGTATCTGTCATTTCCAGGTGGAAGAGAATATTTTTAAGCATTATGTTTATTATTTTGCTCTTTTTATAGCATAATTGAAATATAAAATTTGTATAGCAAGACCATTTTTGTAATATCTATAATGTTTCACTACAAATCTGTTAAATGTTAATTATGTGGAACTTATATATTGAGAAGGAAATAGTCGAATTTTTGTTAGTGCTAAGCCTTTTATGTCACCATCTGTGTTCAGCAAATCATGAAAACTAGAAAGGGTCTCAGAGCTCTTTAAAAAATACACTGCAAAGTCCATGTTCCTTTTTAACTGCCTTTACCATCAGCTTATTCATGTCAGAACATTTACACATTTTTGCTTAACATATGAAAATTTATTCAGTATTTAGCTGCTGATTCTCTCCTGAAGTTTCTCACTAAGAAAAGAGTGTAAACCAATTCAGAACCTAGATAACAAGACATTTTTCATTAACTCTCTGGAATTCTTTTTAAAGAATGAATACCTTAATATAATGATTGTGACCAACCCAACAAACTTAATTTCCTGTCAAAACAAAACACTCAACAGAGAAAGAGAGAGAGAAAAACAACATAAAGTCTCCTTCATTTGGCATTCAGAATGCCTTGGATACAATTCACAGTAATACAAGATAAGGAGAACTAGAATAACGTGATTCCCTTTCAAGAAAAAAAAGACAAGTGACACAAAACCAATTATGGAATTAGTAAACAAAGATTTTTGAAACAGCTGTTATTATCCTCAACAATGTAAAACTACATACTCACAAGTAATGAAAAGATAGTAAATCTCAACAAATAAATAGAAATAAAAAATAAATTTTTGGGAGACTTCTGGTTAGATGGCAGAATAGACAGACGCTGTGCCGACTGCCTCACAGGATCACACCAAAATTACAAGTAATTTATAAGATATTCAACCTGGGAAGTTCCCTGAACACGAGATGAACAGAACCTTTAAATGAAGGACTTAAAGAGGCCACGTCAAGTCTGGTAGGAGGGACAGAGACGAGAGAGGGTGAACCCCGTGAGGGACACCTCAGTGGTGGGGATGCTTCTCCGTTTGGGGAGAGACCATCCAGCCCTACACTGCGCTCACCAGCCCAGAGTTACTTTGCTGGGAAAACGAGTTCTACGATAGCTGGAAATAGAAATTAGTGAGGACATTCTTTGCTAAACTCAGTGTGGTTGAGTGTAGCTAGAGAACCAGTGGAGTCAGCAAATGGATTCGCTCACAGGTGAGCACTCACCCGGTTCCTGGTAGAGGGAATAGCTGTGTGAGCAGGGCCCAGGAGCCTGCAGGAAGGACTGAACTGAGCGCCGCTGGCACAGGAGCTGGAGGTTTTGGGACCATTCTTCCCCTGGTGTGAAGCTTTCACACGAGAAGTGCACAGGAGGGTGCCATTTTTTCAGGGCTGGGCCCTCCCACAGAGGCTCAGCTCTGGGACTGCATTGGTCTGCTGGAATTGGCATAGGACTGCGTGTGTGCATGTGTGTGTACTTGCAGCGCACATGTGGCCTTGGATACCCAACCTCCGCACTGCTTGTGCTGTGTAGCCAGGGAAATGCCTGGCAGGTGTGCTCTGACTCCAACAGACTGCTTATTGAGAACCAGAGGTGTGTGACTCACCTTAGGTCACGCTTCCCGCACTGTGCATGCAGAGATGCTTGGATGGCAATTGGCTGTCGGGCTGCTCAGCCTGATCTGTGAGCAGCTGATTGGGACAGGCCCGAGACTGGGAATTTTCCTGGGAGTATAGGGCTGTGAGCTGTGCACCTGCATGATTCACCGGGGCTTTCCTAGTGAGTTTGTGTGGGCTGGTTGCCAAAGCAGGAGTGCATGCTGCTCTGACTTGGTGGGGGCCACTGACCACATCCTGTGGTGCATTGGGAGCCTGTCCTACCCACCTAGAGCTGTGTTTCCAGGGGCACCCAGATCCCCTGGTGTCTGGCCCCTACCTACACAGGCCACAGTGGGTTTTTAGCAGCAGCAGACAGCCCGCAACAACCTGTGAGGAGTTTTAGTGCTAAGCATGGTTCAAGAAAACACAGCAGCTTATTAGGGGAAGCTCACTTCAAGTCTAGAGGGAGATCAGTGCATGACACACTGAGACCTTCCCCCAAACAGCTAGTGCTGAGTTGCACAGAGTCTCACTATTGCTGAGCAAGTGGTCTGCAGATTAAAGCGGGTGGAGAGCCCCCCTTTTTTTTCTTTTTTTTTTCTTTCTAGGTATCTATATAATACATGAAAACAATCACAGAGCGACAGCCAGAATGAAGAAACACAGAAACATGTTCCAAGTAAAAGATCAGAAGAAACCTCAAGAAATGGAACTAAATGAAACACAGGTATCCAACCTTTCAGAGACAGACAGAGTTTAGAACACTGATGATAAGAATGTTTCAGGAACTTAAGGAGGACATAAATAAGGATACAGAAATCATAAAACACAACCAGTTAGAATTAAAGAACACAATAACTGAAATGAAGAACACACTCGAAGGAATCACCAGTAGATTAGATGAAGCAGAGGATCGGATCAGCGAACTAGAAGACAAAATAGCGAAAATCACCCAGTTGGAATGCCAAAAAGAAAAAGGAATAAAAAACAATGAAAATAGTTTAAGAGACCTGTGGAACAACATCAAGCACAACAACATTAGCATCATAGGAATACCAGAAGGAGAAGAGAAGAAGCAAGGGATTGAGAATGTATGTGAAGAAATAATGACTGAGAACTTCCCTACCCTGGTGAAGGAAATTGACATACAAGCCCAGGAAGTGCAGAGTTCCAAACAAGCTGAACCCAAACAGGTCCACACCAAGAAACATCATATTTAAAATGGCAAAGGTTAAAGACAAAACAGAATCCTAAAACCAGCAAGAGAAAGACAGCAAGTTACATACAAAGGAACTGCTTACTTTCTACACAAATTCTGCAGGCCAGAAAGGAGTGGCAGGAAATATTCAAAGTGACGCAAAATAAAGGCCTACAACCATGATTGCTCTACCCAGCACAGCTATCACTTTAAAATGAAGGAGAAATAAACAGCTTCTCATAAAATAATAAGCCTAAGGAATTCATTACCACCAAACCAGCATTGTAGGTAATGTTAAGAGGGCGTTTTTAAACAGAAGAAAGGAGGAAACAAGCTAACCCAGGAAGAACAGAAATACAAATAACAAAATGGCTCTAAGTATGCACCTATGAATAATCACTTTAAATGTGAATGGATGAAATTATCCAATCAAAAGGCATAGAGTGGCTGAGTGGATAAGAAAACAGGACCCATGCATAAGCTGTTTACAAGAGACTCATCTCACATCACAAGGAACACACAGGCTGAAAGTAAAGGATGGAATAAGATATTTCATGCAATTGGAAATGAGAAAAAAGTGGGAGTAGCAATACTTATTTCAGACAAAATAGACGTTAAAATGAAGACTACAATAAAAGACAAAAAAGGACACTACATAATAATAAAAGGATCGAATCAACAAGAGGACATAACCCTAGTAAACATCTATGCACCCAACATAGGAGCTCCTAAATATATAAATAGATTTTGACAGACATAAAAACAGAGATCAACAGCAACAGTATCATAGTAGGGGACTTCAACACTCCGTTGTCATCAATGGACAGATCCTCCAGACAGAAAATCAACACAGAAACAGTGGCCTTAAATGACACTTTAGACCATCTGGACTTAATTGATATTTTTAGAACATTTCACCCTAAATCAACAGCATATACATTCTTCTCAAGTGCACATGGAACATTTTCCAATATAGACCATATATTAGGACACAAAACCAGTCCCAATAAATTTAAGAAGATTGAAATCATATGAAGCATCTTCTCTGTCCACAATGCTATAAAACTAGAAATCAATTATAAAAAGAAACCTGGAAAGCACACAAATACATGGACACTGAATAACATGCTACTAAATACTGAGTGGGTCAAAACTGAGATCAAGGAAGAAATCAAAAGCTATCTCAAGACAAATGACAATGAAAACACAACAACTCAAAATCTATGGGATGCAGCAAAAGCAGTCCTAAGAGGAAAATTCATAGCATTGCAGGCCTATCTAAAGAAAGAAGAACAATCTTATGTCAACAGACTACCTTTACACCTACTGGAACTGGAGAAAGAACAGCAAATCAAGCCCGAAGGGAGTACAAGGAACAAAATAATAAAGACCAGAGCAGAAATAAATGAGATAGAGACAAAAAAAAAACAATACAAAACATCAATGAAACCAAGAGCTGTTTTTCTGAAAAGATAAACAAAATCAACAAACCCTTAACCAGACTCACCAAGAAAAAGAGAGAGACAATCCAAAAAAAATAAAATCAGAAATGGAAGAGGAGAAGTGAAAACAGATGCCACAGAAATACAGGAAATTGTAAGAAAACACTATGAGCAACTATATGCCAACAAATTGGACAATCTGGAAGAAATGGATAAATTTCTAGAAGCTTGCAATCTACCAAGCCTGATCCAAGAAGAAACAGAAACTCTGGACAGACTGATTACTACCAAGGAAATTGAGTCAGTAATCAACAAGCTTCCAACAAACAAAAGTCCTGGACCAGATGGCTTCACAGGTGAATTTTACAAAACATTAAAAAAAGAATTAATACCTATTCTCCTCAAACTATTCCAAAAATACAGAAGGAGGGAAGGCTCCCAAGCACATTTTATGAGGCCACATATTACTCTGATCCCAAAATCAGGCAAAGATATTACAAAAAAAAGAAAACTACAGGCTGATATCCCTAATGAACATAGATGCAAAAATCCTCAACAGAATACTAGCAAACCGAATTCAGCATCACATTAAAAACATCATACACCATGATGAAGCGGGATTCATTTCTGGTATGCAAGATTGTTTCAACATCTGCAAATCAATTAATGTAATACATCATATTAACAAAATGAAAAATAAAAATTATATGATCATATCAATAGATGCAGAAAAGGCATTTGAAAAATCCAGCAACGATTTACGATAAAAACTCTTAGCAAAGTGGGAATAGTGGGATCATATCTCAACATAATAAAGGTCACATATGATAAACCCACAGCAAACATTGTACTCAATGGAGAAAGGCTAAAAGCTTTCCCCTTAAAATCAGGAAAAAGACAAGGCTGCCCACTTTCACCACTTCTATTCAACACAGTTCTGGAAGTTCTAGCCACGGCAATTAGACAAGGAAATGAAGTAAAACGCATCCAAATTGGAAAGGGGGAAGTAAAATTGTCATTATATGCAGATGACATGATACTATATAGAGAGAATTCCAAAGACTCCACCAAAAAAACTGTTAGAACTGATAAATGAATTTAGTAAGATAGCAGGACACAAAATTAACATTCAGAAATTAGTTCCATTTGTATACACCAATAATAAACTATCAGAAGAAGAAATCAGGAAATCAATCCCATTTCCAATTACCTCAAAAACAATAAAATACCTAGGAATAAATTTAATGAAAGAAGTAAAAGACCTGTACTCAGAAAATTATAAGACGTTGAAGAGAGAAATCAAAGATACAAAAAAATGGAAATACATACCATGTTCATGGATAGGAAGAATTAATATAGTTAAAATGTCAATAATACCTAAGGCAATATATAGATTCAATGCAATTCCTATCAAACTACCAGGAACATTTTCTCAGAAATAGAACA
>NW_017731895.1:453107-462667 GCF_001890085.2 Hipposideros armiger
CTTGAGAAATACGAACAAAGTGGGAGGCATCATGTTATCCAACATCAAATCAAACTACAAGGCTACAGTAATCAAAACAGTATGGTACTGGCATAAAAATAGACACATATATCAATGGAACAGAATAGAGGGCCCAGAAATAAACCCATCCATATATGGTCATTTAATCTATGACATTGGAAGCAAGAATTTACATTGGACTAAAGATAGTCTATTTAATAAATGGTGCTGGGAAAATTGGACTGACATGTTGAAGAAAATGAAAATGGACCACCTACTTACACCATATACTAGAACAAATTCAAAGTGGATTAAATACTTAAATGTAAAACCTGAAACCATAAAACTCCTAGTAGAAAACATAGGGAGTACATTTGCAGACATTAACCCTCAGTAATATTTTTACTGAGATATCCCGTCGGGCAAGGGAAATAAAAGAACAAATTAACAAATGGGTTTACATCAAGCTTAAAAGTTTTTCCACAGCAAAGGAAATCATCAATTAAAAAAAAGGCAGCCTACTGAATGGGAGAAGATATTTGCCAATCATATATCTGATAAGTGGTTAATATCCACAATTTATAAAACACTCATTCAACTCAACACCAAAAAAACAAACAAACCAATTAAAAAATAGGCAGAGGATATGAAAAGACATTTCTCTAAAGAGGACATACAGATGGCCAACAGGCATATGAAAATATGTTTAACCTCACTAGTTATTAGAGAAATGCAAATAAAAACCACAATGAGTTACCACTTCACTCTGGTCAGAATGGCTATCATCAATACATCAACAAACAACAAGTGCTGGTGAGGCTGTGGCAAAAAGGGAACCCTGGTGCACTGTTGGTGGGACTGCGGATTGGTGCAGCCATTATGGAAATCAGTATGGAGGTATCTCTAAAAACTAGAAATGAAACTACCGTATGACCCAGCAATTCAACTCTTGGGTATCTATCCAGAGAAAACCAAGACAGTAATTTGAAAAAATATATGCACCCGTATGTTTATTGCAGTGCTATTCACATGGATGGAAGGGGAAATAATTTTTAAAAAATGAATAGAAGAGAATGAGAAGATAAATCACAGACTTGGAGAAAATATTTGCAAAAAGAAACCCCACATCTGATAAAGGACTGCTATCCAAAATATACAAAGAACTCTTAAAACTCAACAATAAAAAAGAAATAACCTGAATAAAACATTGGGCCAAGGAACATAATACACACCTCACCTAGAAGAAATACAGATGGCAAATGCGCATATAATAGAAATGCTCCTTGTCTTGTGTCATCAGGGAAATAAAAATTAAACAACAATGAGATACGACTACCCATCAATTACAATTGCAAAAATCCAAAATACTGACAATATCAAATACCAGTGATAATGCAGAGCACCAGGAACTCTTGTTCATTGCTGGTGGAAATGCAAAAATGGTACAGCCACTTTGGAAGACAGGTCAGCAGTTTTAAAATACTTTGCGTACCCTTACCTTACAATCCAGAAATTGCACTCCTTGGTATTTATCCACAGGAGTCAAAAACTTACGTTCAGGGCCGGCCGAGTGGCGCGATGGTTGAGAGCTCGCTTGGGATGCCAGAGGGCCCCGGTTCGGATCCCACATATGAGGGCCAGTGACACTGCCCTCCCCAGCTAAGATGCTGAACAACAGCTCAACCTGGAGCTGGGCTGCCATGAGTCGCCGGCGACGGCGTAGGCTGCACTCCCTGTGGCAGTGGGTTGCCATGGGCTACTGTGTGTAGCCAGCAGCCAGCGTGAGCGGCCAGCAGCCGCAGTGAGCGGCCGTCCAGAAGCCGGCGACTGATCTGCCTCGCCCGAGAAGAGCGCAATGATGGTGCCAACTTGGGCCAGTGAAGCAACATCCTCCACAACTAGATTGAAGAGCAAAGACGACAGCAACTTGTCTGTTCCCCTTCCCCCAATTCCCCAATAAAAAAAATCTTTAAAAAAAAAACAAAAAACTTACGTTCATACAAAAACCTGCACGTGGATGTTTACTGCAGCTTTATTCATAATTGCCAAAATTTGGAAGCAACCAAGATGTTTTTCAGTAGGTGCATGGATAAATAAAATGTGGTCTTTCCAGACAATGGAATATTAGTTTGTGCTAACAAGAAATGAACTGCCAAGCCATGAAAAGGTTATGAAGGAAATTTAAATGCACATTATTAAGTGCAATAATGCAATCTGGAAGGCTACATACTATATGAGTCCAACTGTATGGCATTCTGGAAATGGTAAAACCACAGAGAAAGTAAAAAGATCAATGCTTGCCAGGGATTTAGCTTGATGGAGGCAAGTTGAGTAGGCAAAGCACTGAGGATTTTTATGGCAATGAAACTATTCTGCATGATACTATATTGGTGGATATGTCACTGTACGTGTGTCCAAACCCATGTAGTGCAACACCAAGAGTAAGCCCAGAGGTAATAAATGGACTTTAGAAGATAATGACTTGTCAGTATAGGGTCATTGATTGTAACAAATGTACCACTATGGATTGAGATGTTGGTAGTAAGTGTATTGTTTACATTTTAAAATTCTTTCTGTATATTATGATATTTTCAAGTCTTAAAAACCTTTCTTCCTATGGAGACACTGCCATTCCCTGGCTTAGTCAACCCTTAGAGGTAGTAAAAGGCTCAACCAGGAGCATGCTTTTGGTATGCAAAGTAACTAATCCAGAGCCAAACCTTTTTTATCTGGCCTGCACACCCCAGGAGGCAATATTGCTCTGCCTTAATCATCCCAGGGTCAAGTTACAGGAAACTAGGGACCACCACTATGGACTAGAGCCTGACAATATTATTCAAATCAGTCAGTCCTAAACTGTTTACGTTGTCCTCCTTGCCTTTCCTGTAGAAACTCCAATAAAACCTGTATCCTAGGCTCATCCCTCACTCTTACTTCTGCTTCTGGACCTATGCTGATGCTTTCCCATATGGCCCCATGTAGCATATCACACCTCCTGTTTCTAGGACCCATGAATAGAATGAACTTTGTTTTCCTGAGCTTCTCTTCTGTTTCCTCTTGTGCCACAGCTGACTGAGCTTTACTCAACAGAACACACAATAGTGATGGAGGCTGTGCATGTGTGGGGGAAGGGGATATATGGAAATTCTCTGTGTTTTCCTCTCAACTTTGCTATGAACCTAACACTGCTCTAAAAAGAGTTTATTTTTAAAACAGAACAAATTCTCAGAGACTTGATAGTTAATTAAAAAAAAAAACCTAAAGTACAAGTACTTGGGGTCCAAGAGTAGAAGAGGGAGAGGATAGGGCAAAAAGTAAATTTGAGCAAATAATGGCTATAAATTTCTAAATTTGATGAACCACATACATTTACAGAATCTGGATACTCAAGCAACTCCAATCAAAATAAAAATTGGGCAGTCCCTCTGTGGGCAGTTCACAATCAAACAGCTGAAATTTGAAGAAAGAAAATCTTCAAAGTAGCAACAGGAAAATGGCATATTATGTACAGGAGAACCATGACTCAATTAATAGTTGGCTATTCATCAGGAATTAAGGGGGCCACAAAATAAAATTGTTTAAAATGCTGAATGAAAAATAAACCTTCAACTATATTTTCTTTTTCCAATGAAAATTTCCTTCAATAATAAAGGGAAAATAAAGGTATTTTCAAATAAAAAAATTGATATGTTGTCATCAGTCCTGCATCCCAGGAAGTAGTAAAGGAAACTATTACCAGTTGGAAGTAATTTCATACCAGATGGAATCAAATAGAAAGTTGGTATCAGATGGAAACTTGGATCCTCAGAATGGAATGAAGAACACTGGACATGGTAACTATAGAAAGACATTTTTTCCCTTTAAACTCCTTCAAAATGCATAAGACAGTTTAAATCAAACTTGATATCTTTATCTTTTAATATATATAATCTATGGTGGTATAATACATTTTATATCTATAGCATTAAATATGGCAAGGGCAAAAATTGACCTTTATGGTTGCAAGGTTTCTACATTGTATTTAAAATCATACAACATTAAGTGGATTGTGAAATGTTAAGGATCTATCTGATCTTGTAGACAGTTTTTAAAATACTTTCTGGGCCCAGTATTGAGGCCATAGTTAGAGGGCTTCAGTTCTCATTCGTGAGCAGCCAATTACATTCACAGTCCCAACCACCTCCCTCCTTTATTGGACTCTCACACTGCTGGCCACTTTATGCCTGCCCTTATGGCCCCAGGGTCAGATACCAGAGAACCCTGGAGAGCCCATAGGCCCCAGAGCCCACTGAAATATTTTAAACTTGCTAATCCTAAGTCTAGTTGTCTTGCCTAGCCCTTTCTTTCCTACAGAAACCACAATAAAGGTGTTTGTCAACAACTTACCTGTTTCCCCTGCCTCTAGTGCTTCCCCTGAGGTGTTCTGGGTAATGTGCTGTGTTCCCACCAGGAAACTGTAAGACTGTAAGTGTAACACACTGTAAAATTCTTTCTGCTTTCTTGTTTTTGATCTGTTTCTGGCCTCACTGTACCACACCCAATGTAATATGGTTAAAATAGTTCCCTACATAGGTACTGAAAAAGGGGATACAAAGAAGTACAGCAAAAAAAAAACAACACTGAATTTTTTTAACAGAATACTAAAATTTAATCAAACAATACAAATAAGACAAGAAAAAATGAACAAAAGGATAAAAAGCAGAAAGGGTAAATTAAACACAAATATTAAAATGGTAAACATGAACCAATATCAATAATTATACTGGGGATGCCAAAAAAATGTATACAAGTAGACACCTTGGTCAATGTTGCTGAAGCAGTAGTTTGTCATAAACAGAAGTGTCTGAATGCTGATGGTAACCACTTTGAGCACCTCTTGTACTTGTAAAAGTCAAACATGACTTGTATTCATCTTTTATTATCAGTTTATATTATTACAATTTTAACAACACAAGAATCAACCTCAAAATTCATTTGAACACTAGCTGAACAGAACCACTAAAACTAAGGATTTAAAGAAGAGGCTACGTCAAGACTGGTAGGAGGGGTAAGGATGCCTGGCAGGCTGACTCCAGGCCCACAGAGTGGGGATGATTGGCAGGAGAGACAGCTCAGTGGCAGAGGTCACCCCTGAAGAGGGAGGGATCCCCAGCCCCACACCAGGCTCCCCAGCCCAAGTGTCCTGTGCCAGGAAGGGGAGTTCCATGATAGCTGGTAGTGGAAATCAGTAAGGATTCAGTCTGTCCATCCCAGTGGGGCAGAGGGCAGCTAAAGACCCAGTTGCCCTCTTGTGGAGTTGGCACACAGATTCGCTTGCTGGCAAGCACTCACCTGGTCTCTGGTGGAAGGAGTAGCAGCTCATGGGTCCCAGGAGTCTGCAGTGAAGGACTGAACTGAGCACCTTTGGCATGGGAGTTTGAGGGAATGGTGCAGAGCCTATACACATGTGGATTACAGGAAAGCACCATCTTATCAGTCTTAAACCCACCCTCAAAGGGTCAAGTTTGGGACTGCATTGGTATGGTGGAATCGGTGCATGCGCACATGCCGGAGCTACTTGCGGACAGCTCTCAGGAGCCTGCAAGCCTGAGGTAGAGACAAGCACATATGTGGCTCATACTGTGGTATGAGCCTCCTCCAGGGGGCAAAATCTGGGAACTCTTTGGTCTGGT
Source organism: Hipposideros armiger (assembly GCF_001890085.2). Classification (NCBI taxonomy): domain Eukaryota; kingdom Metazoa; phylum Chordata; class Mammalia; order Chiroptera; family Hipposideridae; genus Hipposideros; species Hipposideros armiger. The sequence continues at coordinate 458,780 of NW_017731895.1, forward strand.
GGAACCCCCACGCAGGCAGCGCCTAGTGATGTGGTAGGCCCCTGCCTTCCACACAGCTGATGTTGAGTCACCCAGAGACTCTTTAATAGTGGGCTGCTGACTCTGCCCCACAGGCTGCCTGCAGACTAAAGCAGGCAGGAAGCCTTTTTTCATTTTTTTCTTTTCTTTATTCTTTCTCTGTTTTTATTTTCTTCTTTCTGTTTTTTCTCTTTTTTCTTTTTTGTTGTTGTTTCTCTTGTTTGTTTTATTGTTTTTTGTTAGTTTTTTGTTTTGTTCTGTTGTTTTTGTTTTTTTGTATTTTTGTTTGTCTCCTCTATTTGTTGTTTGTTTTTGTGTGTGTGGGTGTATTTGTTTTTTGTTGTTGTTGTTTGTTTGTTTTATTTTGTTTTGTAAGGTGGTCACAAGCCCATCACTAGTCCAGGAGCTGAGACTACACTGAATTTGTAGAAACCACTGTCCACACCCTTTAGCCTCTTGTAATACCACCCTGGCCATCTACAGCTGCATTGTCAGGGGCACTCTGGGTACCGGGGTGACCAGCCCCACCCCACAACCTACAGAGAAGTTTTGAGCAACAGCATGTGGTCCTCAGCACCCCGGGGTGATTTTGGTGGTGAACAGTGACCCAAAACCTGCACCACACCCACTCAGGAGCAGCTCTTGAGAATTTGCAAACCTGAGGCAGATACTGTCTGCAGTGCCCACAGGGTGCTGTACAAAGGGGTCACAGGCCAAGTACTGATGCCAGATCTGAATCTGCATTAATGTTGTAAAAACCACTGGTCTCATTTCATGACTCATTTGAACTGCATTCTGCCCAGCTAGTGCCTCATCACTGAGGGCACACTCAACACTAAGTTAATCAGCTAGACACATGCTCCTAATGAGTCTCTTTAAACAGTTGGGCCTTATAGGCAGCTGGCAGGTGACAACAGGCCTAGGGGTCTTTGGGTTTTTGTTAAGCTGCCTCAGGCCTAATATTGACGGAAACTAGCCTCAGCTCACAGACAGGCCATCAACACATGCCTGCAGGTCTAGCACAGGCAGCAGCCAACCACATACAGCTTTTAGGCACCTTTAAGGTAGCCACAGGCTGGTAACAGACAGGGCTGAAACTGCCCTTCACGGGAGACACACCCAAAAGACACCAGAAACAATATAGTCAGAGGCCAACCTCAGACCAAACCAGACCACTACCTGTTTTGACCTACACATAGCACACTCAAAAGAAATTTTTCTACAGGTACAAGAGCATGCAGGGGCAAAGCCTTTTCTGAAGGGTCAAACCTCTCACAGCAGCTCATACACTGAGGGCATAGTGAATTCTCATAGCTAGTCAGCCTGGGAGTCAATGTCACCCACTGACAAGCCAAAAGAAATTAAGGCTCAACTTCAGCAGAATACACATCACACAAGCGACACCTCTGGAACACATGCATAGGAGAATAGAGAACTGTGCAATATGACTATAAAGGACACATACTACATAAGCCAACCCAGCAAAGACTGACAGACATAGGTGGTAATCTACCTAATATATATATATAGAAGCAAACTCAGAATGACAGCCAGAATGAGGAAACAAAAAGACATGTCCCAAATAGAAGAACAGAAGAAACATCCAGAACTGGAACAAAATGAAACAGAGGCAGTCAACCTATGAGATACAGAGTTTAAAATACTGAAGATAAGAATGATGATGGAACTTAATAAGAATCTCAACAAAGACATTGCAAGCATAAAGAAAGATACAGAAATCATAAAAAATAACTAGTCAGAAATAAAGAATACAATAACAGAAATGAAAAACACACTAGAAGGAATCACCAGCAGATTAGATGAAGCAGAGGATCAAATAAGCAATTTAGAAGACAAGATAGCAGAGTTCACCCAATTGGAACAACAAAAAGAAACAAGAATAAAAGGCAATGAAAATAGTTTAAGGCACCTGTGGGATAACATCAAGTGCAACAACATTCACATGATAGAAATACCATAAGGAAAAGAGAGAGAGGAAGGGATCAAGAACCTATTTGAAGAAATAATGACCGAACACTTCCCTAACCTGGTGAAGAAAAATGACATACAAACTCTGGAGGGCAGAGGATCCCAGGCAAGGTGAATCCAAAAGGTCCACACCAAGACACAGCATATTTAAAATGGCAAATGTTAAAGACAAAGACAGGATCCTAAAAGCAGCAAGAGAAAGACAGATAGTTACTTACAAGGGAGCACCCATATGACTATCAGCTGACTTTTCTACAGAACCTTTGCAGGCCAGAAGGGATTGGCAGGAAATATTAAAGTGATGAAAAGCAAGAACATGCAATCAAGATTACTCTACCCAGCGAAACTATCACTTACAATCAAAGGACAGATATACAGCTTCCCAGATAAGGAAAACCTAAAGGAGATCATCAGCACCCAACCAGTACTCCTGGGAATATTAGAGGGAATTTTTTAGGAAAAAAATTAAATATATGAATAATAAAATGGCAATAACTACATACCTATCAACAATTACTTTAAATGTAAATGGATTAAATGCTCCAATAAAAAATAAGATGCGACTGAATGAATAAGAAAACAAAACCCTTATATATGGTTCCTACAAGAGATTCACTTCAGATCAAAAGACACACACACAGAGAGATAGAAAGTAAAGGGATGAAAAAACGTTATTTTCTGGAAATAGAAACAAACAAACAAGCAGTTTGGGAAGAAATACATGTACCACACAAAATAGACTTTAAAAAAATTAGTATAACAAAAGACAAAGAAGGACCTAGTAATCCCACTTCTGGGTATACATCCAAAGAAACCAAAAATGCTACTTCAAGGGGAAGTGCACATCCATATGTTTATTGCAGTATTATATACAATGGCCAAGATGTGAAGGCAACCTGGGTGTCCCTGAATGATTGAATGGATAAAGAAGGGGTGGTACATGTATACAATGGAATATAACTCAGCCATAAAAAGTATTTAATCTTGCCATCTGTGACAACATGAATGGACCTAGAGGGTATTGTACTGAGTGTATTAAGTCAGACAACAAAAGGCAAATGTCATATGATTTCACTTATAAGTGGAATCTAAAGAACAAAATAAACAAACAAACGAAACAGAAACAAACTCATAGATAAAGAAAACATTTTGATGGTTGTCAGATGGGAGGGTGGTTGCGGTTGGGTGAAAAAAAGGAATGGATTAAGAAGTACAAATTAGTTGTCAAAAAGCAGTCATGGGAATGTAGCATATAGTATAAAGAATATAGTCAATAATATTGTAATAACTATGTGTGGTGTCTGATGGGTACTAGATTTGTTGGGGTGATAGTTGGGAGGGTGTTTGGGGTGGGGTGAAAAAAAGTGAAGGGATTAAGAAATACAAATGGGTAGTTACAAAATAATCATGGGGGTGTGAATTATAGGGAATGTAATCAATATGGTAATAACTATGTATAGTGCCAGGTGGGTACTGTTGAATAACTATGATGTACACCTGAAACTAATATAATACTGTATGTTAGCTATATTGTAATAAAAATAATTTTTAAAACAAAAAGAAAATAGAATAAGACAAAATGTTAAGTCTTCTGAACCTGGATTTTGGTTTTTCCTCCTTATTTTGGGTCACATTTCTGCTTCTTTGTATGCCTTATAATTTTTTATGGGATGCCAGATATTGTAAATGCTACCTTTTTAGATGTTGTATGTTTTCTGTTCCAGTGGATATTCTTTTTTATTTTTTATTTACTTTTTAAATTAAATTATTTTTTATTATGAAATACATTTTTTAGAATTAGTTTCAGCTGTACAACACAGTGAAATAGTTATACTTTTTTCCCCTCAGAATGACAACCCCCTCCCCCAATCTGCCGCCCCA
>NW_017731895.1:463061-470797 GCF_001890085.2 Hipposideros armiger
ATAAGTGAAATCATATGGTATTTGTCTTTCTCCGACTGACTTATTTCACTTAACATAATAGTCTCTAAGTCCATCCATATAGTCCCAAATGTTACAATTTCATTCTTCTTTATGGCGGAGTAATACTCCATTGTATAAATGTACCACAATTTCTTAATCCAGTCGTCTACCAATGGGCATTTCGGTTGTTTCCAACTCTTGGCTATTGTGAATAGCGCCACAATAAACATAGGGGTACATATATTTTTTCCAAATTAGCATCTTGGGTTTCTCTGGATAGATACCCAAGAGTGGAATTGCTGGGTCATACGGTAGTTCCATTTCCAGTTTTTTGAGATACCTCCATCCAGTGGGTATTCTTGAGCTTTATTCTTATATGCATTTAAGTTACTTGGAATCATTTTTATCATTTTGAATTTTGTTTTTAAGTGAGACTAGTCTAGGGATTATTTGTTTTACTGCACAGTCAAATGTCAACTAAAACTGAGCACCATACCCAAGTCTTTGGGAATTATGAGGTTTTCCATTCTGCTGTTGGGAACGGAAACTATTTCCAGTCTTGTGGGAGTCCCAGAGTTTGAAGCTTCTAATCCTTTCAGGTATTACTCCCACAGCCTAAGGTAGTTTCCTTACAAAAATGTGATTATCAGTACTCAACGTGAGCGATACTTTATGTATATCTCTGGAGTTCTCTCTCTTTATAGCTCTCTCTTCTCCAGGAATTTGTCCTGAGAATTCAATTGCCACACACACACTAGATTCTCAGTTCCATCTTATCAATACAAGGAGACTGCCAGGCTCCATCAGAATTCCTCTTCTCTGTGCTGTGCCCTCAAAACTCTAGGCACTAAGCTGAAGCAATGAAAAGGCTTATTGTTTTTGTTTCCTATTTCTCAGTGCCAATGTCTTTTTTTCCTTAAAGTCCAATATCTTAAAAACCACTTCAGATATTTTACTGATTAAAAAATGATTTCAGTTGGGAGGGCAAATTCAATCACTGTTGTCACTGTGCTGTTAAAGTAATTTGAATTTATAACTATTTGACTGTTTTACATATTTAAACTTTGAAATGAATAAAAAAGATTGGATAAAAAACCAAGACTAAAATGTACACAGAAATAAATGAATGCAACTATATAAATTTTATAACCATAGAGAAAACAATAAATCTGTTAACTTTTGAACACAGTAGTCTGTGTACTCATAGGAGGATATATTCTAAGCACCAAAAAACTATAAACAAATCTTGAACATTTAAGTACATTATTACTACTGTTATTGGAGAACAATTTTGCAAATAAGAAAGTATATTTAAATTATTGAGAACCAGGATTCTCACTGTATGAGAAGGGAGGTAAAAAAATGCAATATGGAACTTTGCTCTATGTATATGGAGAAAAATAAATATCTATACTTTATATTGGGTTGTCAGAAATGTTATGATTCATGTTTTCAACAGGTGTCACTTGTTCATTTTAGGAAGTACTAGAGTCATTCGCATCTATGTTATTGCTATGTCATTTGATAGCTGACGGTTGTAGCTTCATTCTAGAAAAATATCTAGTAATTTGGTTGAGTTTTGGAGATTTTACAAGTTGAAGATGGAAGACCAAACTGTGCATTTTTGCCATATTTTATTGTTTTACTTCCATAAAGGGAAGAACACACATCAAGCTTGTGAAAAGTTGCATAAAGTTTATGGTGACAATGCTGTACAAAAACGTCAGTGCCAACGATGGTTCACAAAATTCCATGCTGGTGATTTTGATTTCAATGATGCTCTTCAGTCAGAGAGGCCCACCGAGGTTGGTGACAACAAAATAAAGGCATTGATCGAGTCAAACCCATGTTACACGACATGAAACATTACAGAAACTTTGAACATCCATCATTCAGGCATTTAAAACCATCTGAAGAAGCTGGGATACGTAAGGAAGCTCGAAACTTGGGTTCCAAATGAACTCAAATAAGTTCATTTGACGGTGCTTATAAACATCTGCAATATGCTCATTAAACGTGAGGAAAATGATCGTTTTTTGAAGCAACTGATAACTGGTGATGAGAAGTGGATTGTTTACAACAATGTGGTGTGCAAATGGTCTTGGTCCTGATGCGATGATTTGCCTCAAAAGACATCAAAAGCAGACATTCGTCAGAGGAAGGTTATACTCTCAGTGTGGTGGAATTTTAAAGGTGTTATGTTTTTTGAGCTCCTACCAAGAAACCAATCAATTCAAATGTGTACTGTCAGCAATTGGAGAGTTTGAATGACTCCATCACCCAGAAACGTTCAGAGCTTGTTAATTGTAAAGGAGTCTTGTTCCATCTCGACAATGCGAGACCACACACAAGTTTGATCACCAGTCAAAAATTATTGGAACTTGGATCGGATGTGTTGCCCCACCCACCATACTCGCCTGACCTTGTGCAATCAGACTTCCACTTGTTTTGTTCTCTTCAAAATTCCTTGTGTGGTATAATGTTCAATTCAGATGAAACTGTAAATCAGCACCTTGTTCAGTTTTTCACAAATAAAGACAGCTCCTTCTGTGAATGAGGAATTATGAAGCTCACTGAAAGATGGCAAAAGGTTATCAAGCAAAACAGGCAATATATCATTTATTTTTTTTATTTAGATAAATAAATTACCTTTGAAAAACAGACAAAATACATCATGACTTTTCTGATAACCCAATAAAAGACATACACTTAACAAAAGAAAACAGTCACCTAAGTTTACATTTTCTGTTATTTCACCCTTTTATTTTATTTATATTGACTTTTTCATATACTTTATATTAAATTTTTGGATTTTTACAGATTCAATCAATGTTTTTCAAGATTCCACTTGATTCAGTTATTTATAAATTTTACTTTCTGTTTTGATGATGAAATGATCACCAGCTAGCCAGTTCAAGTCATTTTAATCTAGGACTTTTGCCTTTTCATCACTATCTTAGCCACTTAAATCACTCTTGCTATCTGGAATAAAAAAGATGTGCAAGATCACATTTGCTTTTCCATTACTCAAGAGATAGAATCAGTAACTTTCTTAATTTGTTTTAGTGGAAAACTGTATTTGAGACCAAATTTTGGTCAGTTACTTACAAATTACATTATTCCAGACATGCACTTGTAGTGGACAGGATGACAAGATTGCAGGCTACTGAAATGCACAAATGGGAAATATATTTTAAGGTTATGCATTGCTATTTATTTTAAAATTTAAATATAATGTTATCCTATGTATTCGTTTTATTCCTATATAAATTAAGTTATTTCTTCTATAACTTGCTTATTTAGATTTTCATCTAAACTATAATCAAGCATACATCATCCTTATTAAAAAAAGCTTTGCTATAAACTGAATGATTGTGTCTCCCCAAAATACATATGTTGAAATCTAATCTACAATGTGATCATATTGAGAGGTCTTTAGAAGTTTATTAGGTCATGAGAGTGGAGCCCCCATGACTATGATTAGTGCCCTTATATAAAAAGAAAACTGCAAAAAGCTCCTTCATACTTTTAGTCATGTGAAGATACATCAAGAAGGTGGCTGTCTGTGAACAAGGAAAGAGGCTCTCATCAAACACCAAGATGCTAGTGCCTTGATCTTGGACTTCGCAGCCTCCAGGACTAAGAGAAATTAAGTTTTGTTGTTTATAAGCTACTCAGTATTTGGTATTTTGTTATAGCATACCAAATAGACTAAGACAGTCCTTTGTCTCATTAATCACAATTTTGTAATCACTTTACTGACTCTTATTTCAGGTATGTTAGTATATTCATGTATTCTATTGGCTTTCTAATAGATCTTCATTTTTCAATTTGCTTTGTACAGGTTTACAATACAAAACCTGCATTGTTAATTGTTTCAGTTGGGGTTCCAACAGAGAATAGCCATAGTCAAATAGGGAATTAAGGAAAATTTAACAAGGGAATTATGTGGGCAAGTTTTAAAGTGAACCAACTAGGGATGATGCAATATCCGGCAATAGCAACAGAAGAAAGAAAAGTAGCAGGTGGGGAGTGGAATATAGTTAGCAAAACCCAATGAGAGAGCTACAGTTTTATAGTAGAGGTCACTGGGGCAGAGGAACATGTACTTCAATAAAGGAGTAGAGCCAGGCTGTGAACTTACAGGGAAGGACAAGGGAAATAAATGCCCAAATATATTTCCCCATTTGTCCTCATAACTCCTGCTGATTCCTCTCATTGGTTAACTCTCAGTGTAAGATGAGGGCAAGAGAGTTCAGTGATGCAGCCCATAAAACTTAGCCTCCTGGAGCAAGAGCTTGGCAGAGAACGAATTTGAGGAAAAAGAAAATGGAAAATGTCTATGTCTCCATTCACCAAAACACCTCTTTCTAACCCCCAAGTCTTTTCTCTAACTGCCAGTTTCACTTATTCTGTGCTACTTCAAATCTATTATTTCTTTTTTTTTAATCTTTTTTTAAATTTATTTTTATTTTTTTATTGGGGAATTGGGGGGATGGGAACAGTGCTGGGGAATTGGGGGAAGGGGAACAGACAAGTTGCTGTCGTTTTGTTCTTCAGTCTAGTTGTGGAGGACGTTGCTTCACTGGCCCAAGTTGGCACCATCATTGCAGTCTTCCCGGGTGAGGCAGATCAGTCGCCGGCTTCTGGACGGCCGCTCACTGCGGCTGCTGGCCGCTCACGCTGGCTGCTGGCTACACACGGTAGCCCATGGCAACCCACTGCCACAGGGGCTGCAGCCTACGCCATCGCCGGCGACTCACGGCAGCCCAGCTCCAGGTTGAGCTGTTGTTCAGCATCTTAGCTGTGGAGGGCAGTGTCACTGGCCCTCATATGTGGGATCCGAACCGGGGCCCTCTGGCATCCCAAGCCAGTTCTTAACCATCATGCCACTCGGCAGGCCCCAAATCTATTATTTCTAAAATAATTCAGAACTCTACCCAAAATTTGTCCTTCCTCTCCTAGTAGGTAAATGAAGTCATCATTCAACTATGTGCTCAAGCCAGAATACGACTATCATTTTTAAAAATTAGTTTCAGATTGATAAAAATGGCGGCGGAGAGGAGGACTCTCTGAGTTCTCCTCTGGAAAACACAGCAATTTGAGCAACTGGAGCGCAGCAAACAAGCCTCTACCAAGCACACTGAGCACCGAAGGGACTCCCATGCCAAGTACTTAAAGGTGGGCAGACCGAGCGAGTGGGGGAAGAGGGAGGCGAGGCGCTTGGAAGCACAGACCGCAGCCCCGGCTACTGAGGCTCGGGGTCTCAGAGAACAGATTGGTGAGTTCCCAAGGCTCGCTCCCTACACCTCCACCTCGTGCTAATGCAGAATCCTCAGACCGGGTCCGAAGCAGAACGGAGAGAGGAGGGCGTGAGTGGAGGCACAGTCTGTCTGTGCCTATGGCTGCGGAGCTGTGGGAATCCAGGACAAGGAAGAATGTTTTACAGCATCTGGGCGAGCTCAGCCTCTGGTGCTGACCGTCCCCGCTGGGAGTCCCACAGGAGCCCCAGGGCACACAGTTTCTGAGGCAGAAATCTCAAACCTGCGAGCAGGAGAAGAGGGAAGCTAGAAGCGTGGAGATGCAGTCCACACCACACAGCTGTGGAGACATGAGCTGCATTCCCAGGAGGTGCCTGGCATTGGAGGGGGCTTTTTTCTTTCTCCTATTTTTTTCTCTTTATTTTTTCCCCTTTTCTCTCAGATAGGAAAAATAAACTGCATAGATAATTGCACACCCCCACCCTCCCTCAGAAACTTTGGCCCCCTCCATGCCAGAGCCTGAGGCTGACTCCTGAAGAGAGCAGTAAGTCAGAACAAAGGTGCTTGACTCCCTGGGGGTTGAGTAATTTACATGAGAAGAGGCTGCAGGTGGGAACTACTAAACACACTGTCCCTGCCCCCACCTCTCCTGGGCTGCTGGGGAAGCAGAACAGCTTTGGCTGCTGAGGCACAGAAAAGCCTACCAGCAGCTCTGAAATCTCCACCTCCCACCCTCCAACAGCCCCACTGGAAAGAACACCGGAAGACGCACATCCAGTTCTCTGGCTGCGCAGAAATCAGAGTGCCTCTAGACAGGCAGGAGCAGAAAAAACACTGACTTTGTAAAAAAAACTACCAATCACACTTCATAACTTCACTCTTCTAAAATAGACCTACATTACCAAGCTCACACTAGGTTCCAGGTGGCTGGCTCTGCCCAACAAGACACACAGGAGTGTGTATGTAGCAGAGGAAAACCTGGGGAGAGCTTGGCGGACTTCAGCTAAGATTGGAACTGGTTATTTCTTGTTTTTTCTCCCTTTTTTCCCCATTCTTTTCAGTTTGGGTTTCTCTTTTGATGTGTTATATTGTTATTGTTAAATGGGTTCTCTTGGATGTTTTGGGGTTTTTTTTCCGATTGATCGCTTGCATTGGTTGTTTTTGGATTTTTCTATTTCATTAGTAATTTAATTTTTTAGTTTTTTAAATAGACATATATAAATGTGCATATATGTGGATATATATATCCATATATATGGGGTGTAGATGTGTATGTATTTACATATTTTTTTCTCTTTGCATTTTTCTCTCTTTCTTTCCTCCTCTCCTAACCCCGCTCTCTCCCTTCTTTGCTGCTTCCTTGTCATAGCTTGATTTGCCTCCTCCTTTCCATTTTTCCAGGAGGTTTTATTTTATTTCTTCTTTTCTCATTGTCGTTGTTTTTTTCTGCTCGTTTGTGTTCTCCTTATATTTGATTGATATTTATATACATGTGGAGTGTAGGGTGATGGTTGTTTTGTATATCAGAGAGTATCTGGTTACCTTTGGTGGCTGTTGTGGTTGTGCTCGTTGATCTGCTTTGCCCTAAAACACACTCTGCAGCGGGGCCTAGCCAAAGAAGCACAAGAATCATCACACCCAGAGACCAACTTTAGATAAAACCAGAGCATTACAGGGTCTGACCTACAAGACTCACACTCAAAGGGAAATTTCTAAAGGCACAAGAGCCCCTTGGGGCCAAGCCTCATCAGAGGGGTCAACCCTCACACAACAGTTTATACACTTTGGACACAGCGAATCCTCACGGATAGTCAGCTTGGGAGTCAAGCCCACCTACTGACAAGCCAAAAGCAGTAAAAACTAGACCTCGACAGGAGAAGGCACATAACACAAGGAACTCCTCTGGTATACACACACGGAAGAAAAGGGAGTCTGAACAATTCAAATATAAAGGACATATACCACATAATTCTACCCAGAAAAGACTTAGAGACCTAAGGGATCTACCTATTTCATCGAAGTAAACACAAAGAGTAAACCAGAATGGGGAAACAAAGAAACACATCCCAAATAAAAGAACAGAAGAAACCTCCTGAATCTGTGGAATTAGAGGAAACAGAGGTAAACAACCTATCAGAGACAGAGTTCAGAACGCTGATTATTAGAATGCTCAAGGAAATTAATGAGAATGAAAAGAAGGAGAGAGAAATAATGAAAAACAACCAGGTAGAAATAAAGAATTAAATTACTGAATTAAATAACAAACTCAATGGAATTACTAGTAGATTGGATGAAGCAGAGGATCAAATAAGTGAATTAGAAGACAAGATAGCAGAGATCACACAAGCAGAACAACCAAAAGAAAAAAGAATAAAAACATAGAAAATAGTTTAAGAGAGCTAAGCGACAACATCAAGTGCAGCAACATGCGCATCATAGGAATACCAGAAGGAGAAGAGAGGGAGCCAGGGATTG
>NW_017731895.1:471992-474785 GCF_001890085.2 Hipposideros armiger
GATCGATCCAACAAGAGGAAATAACTCTGGTAAACATCTATGCACCTAACATAGGAGCCCCTAAATATATAAAACAGATTTTGACAGACATAAAGACAGAGATCAACAGTAACACTATTATAGTAGGGGACTTCAACACCCCACTGTCACCAATGGACAGATCCTCCAGACAGAAAACCAACACAGAAACAGTGGCCTTAAATGACACTTTAGACAAGCTGATTTATTCGATATTTTCAGAGCATTTCACCCCAGGGCTACAGAATATACATTCTTCTCAAGTGCACATGGATCATTTTCTAAGATAGACCACATGTTAGGCCACAAAACAAGTCTCAATAAATTTAAGAAGACTGAAATCATATCAAGCGTTTTCTCTGACCACAATGCTATGAAACTAGAAATCAATTACAAGAAGAAATCCAAAAAACTCACAAATGCATGGAGGCTAAATAACATGCTACTAAATAGCAAGTGGGTCAAAAATGAGATCAAGGAGGAAATCAAAAGATACCTTGAGACAAACGAAAATGTAAACACCACAACCCCAAATCTCTGTGACACAGTGAAAACAGTCCTAAGAGGGAAGTTCATAGCAGTGCAGGCCTACCTAAAGAAGCAAGAAAAATTTCAAATCAACAGGTTATCCTTATACCTCAGAGAGCTGGAAAAAGAACCGCAAATTAAGCCCAAAGAAATAACAAGGAAGGAGATAATAAAGACCAGAGTGGAAATAAATGAAATAGAGACCAGGAAAACAATACAAAAGATCAATGAAACCAAGAGCTGGCTTTTTGAGAATATAAACAAAATTGACAAGCCCCTAACTAGACATCAAAAGAAAAAGAGAGAGGGCTCAAATTAGTAAAATCAGAAATGAAAGAGGCAACATAACAACAGACTCCACAGAAATACAAAAAATCTTAAGAAATTACTATGAGCAATTATATGCCAACAAATTTGACAATTTGGAAGAAATGGATAATTTCCTAGAAGCATATAACCTTCCAAAGTTAACTCTAGAAGAAACAGAAAATCTGAATAAACTGATTATCACCAAGGAAATCGAATCTGTAATCAACAAGCTCCCAACAAATAAAAGTCTCGTGCCAGATCGCTTCACAAGTGAATTTTACCAACATTTAAAAAAGAATTATTACCCATTCTTCTCAAACTATTCCAAAAAATACAGAAGGAAGGAAGGCTCCCAAACTCTTTCTATGAAGCCAGGATCACCGTGATTCCAAAAACAGACAAAGGCAGTACAAAAAAGGAAAACTATAGGCCGATATCTCTGATGAACATACATGTAAAAATCCTCAACAAAATCTTAACAAACAGAATTCAGCAATATATTAAGAAAATCATTCATCATGATCAGGTGGGTTTCATCCCTAATATGCAAGGGTGGTTCAACATCCACAAATCAATTAATGTGATATACAACATCAACAAAAATAAAAGTAAAAATCATATGGTCATATCAATAGATGCAGAAAAAGCATTTGACAAAATACAACAGCCATTTATGATAAAAACTCTTAGAAAAGTGGGAATAGGAGGATCATATCTCAATATAATAAAGGTCATATATAATAAACCCACAGCTAACATCATACTCAATGGGGAAATGCTATAAACCATTCCTTTTAAGATCAGGAACAAGACAAGGCTGTCCACTTTCTCCACTTTTATTCAACATAGTCCTAGAAGTTCTAGCTACAGCAATCAGACAAGAAAAAGAAATAAAAGGCATCCACATTGGCAAGGAGGAAGTAAAATTATCACTATACGCAGAAGACATGATACTATATATAGAGGACCCCAAAGTATCCATCAAAAAGCTATTGGAACTAATAGACAAATTCAGTAAGGTAGCAGAATACAAAATGAATACTCAGAAATCAGTTGCATTTGTATATACCAATAATAAACTATCAGAAGGAGAAATTAAGAAAACAATTCTGTTTACAATCGCTTCAAGAACTATAAAATATTTGGGAATAAATTTAACCAAAGATGTAAAAGACCTGTACTCTAAAATCTATGACACTGAAGAAAGAAATAATAGAAGATACAAACAAATGGAAAAACATTCCATGCTCATGGATAGGAAGAATTAATATAGTTAAAATGTCCATATTGCCTAAAGCGATAAATAGATTCAATGCAATTCCTATCAAACTACCTAGGGCATTTTTCACAGAAATAGAAAATATAATCCTAAAATTCATATGGAACCAAAAAAGACCCCGAATACCCACAGAAATCCTGAGAAATAAGAACAAAGACGGGGGATCACGCTTCCAGACGTTAGAATGTACTACAAGGCCACAGTAATCAAAACAGTATGGTACTGGCATAAAAATAGGCATATAGATCAATGGACCGGAATGGAGAGCCCAGAATTAAATCCAGGCATATACAGACAGTTAGTCTATAACAAGGGAAGCAAGAATTTACATTGGGGTAAATATAGTCCATTTAATAAATGGTGCTGGGAAAATTGGACTGCCACATGCAAAAAAAATGAAACTGGACCACCTCCTTACACCATATACAAGAACAAATTCAAAATGAATTAAAGATTTAAATATAAGACCTGAGACCATAAAACTCCTAGAAGAAAATATAGGGTCTAAATTTGCAGACATTACCCTGAGCAATGTTTTTACTGATACATCCCCAATGGGCTAGGGAAGTAAAAGAAAAAATGAACATATTGGACTACGTCAAACTTAAAAGTTTTTTCACAACTAAAGAAACCATCAATAAAACAAAAAGGAAGCCTAC
>NW_017731895.1:476086-545892 GCF_001890085.2 Hipposideros armiger
CAAAATGAGAACCCCCTCCCTCAAGCTACTACTTCTCTGACATCTTATATAACTGTTACAATACCATTGACTATCTTCCTTATGCTGTACTCCCCAATCGTGACATATATATATATATATATATATATATATATATATGTAATTATAGTTGACATACAATATTATTATACTTCAGCTTCAGGTATACAGTGCATTGGTCATGCATTTACACAGTCTTTGGAATGATCCTCTTGATAAGCCCAGTGCCCATCTGTCACCCTACATAATCTTTACAACATTGTTAATTATATTCCCCATACCATATTTCATATCCCCATGACTATATTGTGTCTACTGATTCGCACTTTTTAATCCATTCACCTTCTCCCCTCTCCCCTCTCCCCTCATATCTAGAAACCAACAGGTTTTTTCCTATATATCTGAGTGTATTTCCACTTTGTTTGCTCATTTATCCTGTTCTTTAGATTCCGCATGTAAGTGAAATCATATGGTGTTTGTCTTTCTCTTGATTTCTTCCTTTTTTTCTAACACAATCATCCTTCAGGCAACATAATCTGGAAATTATACCTTTAAAATATTTTTAAAATCTTTCTCTTCTTTTCATCCTGTCACGGTTCTGGTACCATCTTTTCTATGAACTGTTGTAATAAATTCCTAACTGGTCTTCCTGACACTGATTTTGCCTCCATCCATTTTGTCCTTCATATTACTACCCTCAAATTCTTATCTTCATCAAGACATATTGTCTCTAACTAAGGCTACTTGTTGAACCTGCTCATTTATTTGTCAGTTCCATTATGAATCTGTTCAAATCAGCTGACATTATGTTATAACCTGGTTTATCTTTCATCTGATCATTATATAAAGGTCAAACTCCTTAGCTTGGTATTAATGCTCTTTTGTGACCTATCACCAACCTACATTTCCAGTCTCATTCTCACCACTCCTTCACATTAATCTTATGCTCTAATCAAACCAAGGTATTTATAGCTCCCCAAACAAAGGCTTGTTTTTTACAAGAAGCCTTTATTGATTGCCTATAATATGCCAGACAATGAGCAGATAGATGAGACTAAGTCCATGCCCTCAATAACTTTCTCTAATTATAATGTTTTTCCTATCTGTAATACATTTTCCATTGTATCAGTCTGGAAAACTATTCATCCATCCAGATTCAGCTTAAACATGGCTTCCTCTGTGAAGTCTTTTCTGATGATACCAATCAGAGAAAGTCACTCTTTCTTCGGTGTCTACTAATAAAATATGCACATTTTTATTTTAGCACTTAATACCCTACTACTTTTATTTATTTATATATCTTGCTGTCTGACTAGTCTGAGTTATACTAATATATTTTGCAAATCTTTGTTTCCCTAGTGCTCACCAGCAATCTTGATAAATATTTGTAAATTAAAGAATGAATAAATGAATGAATGATGAAGTCAGTGATTAGAATAAGAAAGCTAAGTTGAGAGAAGCAGAGCAGAGAAGAGAGGAGAGGAGGGAAAAAGAAAAAAATCCTCTACAACACTCATTCTGAATCTTTCGTGGAGGGTTATAATATTTTCCAGGTAGAGACAAAGGGGAGGAAAATAAGGTATTTGTTTTTTTATGTTGATATCTTTACACTGGGCAATTATGTTTATAGCAGGCTTCATTTCAAAGGCTCTATTCTGTGGCTACATTTTAATTAACTGAAAGTGATTCCATATGTGAAGAACAGACCTCATTATTGTCAGTGAGAAAGGTCATGAACAGCAATATTCACATGTGCAACCTTACTTAGAAGCAGTCCAAGCTATAAATCATATCAGCTAGTAGTGAATTATGGTAAGTATTTCATTCATTGGTATTACATACAGTGTCTGTCTCTGTAAATGCATTGTTCAGAAAGAATTTAACTCCTGAAATTAACTGGAAGGTAGTTGATTTCTAGATCAATTATTTAGGGTATTTTTTTACATGAGTTATTCTGGGAATCTAAGTTCTGTTTGACTTATTTTCTCAATGTACTATATGCATTTCTCTCTTACTTGTATGATTTTCATTATAATTTTAAAGAATATAAATACAACTATGAATATATTAGCATTTAATCTGAGGTTACATGTGTTTCCAATATTATTTTATTTACATTTAGAAAATTACTATTGTTCAAAAAATGTAATGACAAAGAAAGGAAGGTCTTCTGCAGTAGTGGAAAATGCTTGGGACTTTACCTAAGTTCCAACCCTTGCTTTGTTAGCTAATTAAAAAGGTTGATCTTAGGTTAAATCACTTTCCTTCTGGACTCCAATTTTCTTTTCTGAAAAAATCTGTGCTCAACTGACCAGAGACAGAAAACTAGAACATCACAGTTTGAATTCTATATCTAATGGGTTTTACAGAATGTTTTGGTCAGTGTAGCATTAAAAAATTAATTAGAAAGATTCGTGCAGACTTTCAGGCTCAGATATGCCAAAGTCCCTCTCCTTTCCCCACTCCTAAACTCATTTTACAGAAAAGGTCCAAGAAGAATATGAAAGGGTTGAGAAATGAACTGTAACGTAAACACTGTCCAAGACCCTGCTTTGGTAACCGTGCCTAATCTTTCTAATATCATATACTAGTGTTAATTCACATCTGTCATATACTCACAAAAATGTGAGTAATGAATCTATAGCCTTTAGCATGAATAGTCATTTAAGCTCCGTTCACATTAAAATGTGAATTTTTCAGGAAATTTTAGACATTTCTAGCAGGAAGAATATTTAGTCTCTCTCTGGGAAAGTGCCTCACTACTATGTGTTGTTTAAGTCTCCATCGGGCCCAACTGATCTCACAGATCAATTGCACACAAATTTTCAAATATCTAACAGTTATCTTCAGTATCATGACTCATCACTTCCGTATCTTCCCCCTCTACCGTAACCTATCACCAGTCGTGCTTCTGACTTAGTACAGTAAAGATGTATTTCATATTTGAAAATCTGTGTGCAATGAATCTGTGGATCAGTTGCACCAATGGAGGGTTAAATAGATGTGTAAATGCAGTTTTGCTATGGTCATTGATTTAAGAATTACCTGTCTGACACCTTCTGGAATATTAGGGTTTTTTTTCTGCTTCCTGAAAAGAGGGCCCTGCAATTTTATTTTATGTTCTTAAGTGTGGTTCATATATTTTTTACTATAATCTCACATGACACAGAGTGCATGGTCAATAATATTTTGAACGAATAAATCTGCAACAAGCTACAAGATAGACCCAAATTTGCCAGGAAGCAGAACTTACCATAATTATAAGCCTAATTTTGAAGTACCTTAAATACACAAACAAGTATTTATCTAACTTCTTCCAGATCAAAGGTATAAGATACCTAAAAAGCTAAATAATAAAAAAAAACATTGAAAAATGATCAATCCAATTGGAAACCAAAAGAAAAAGAACCTCTGATAAATTAATTTAGATCACTGTACAATTTTGTATGTCCAGTTCCCTGAAGAAATGGCTGTTTTGAATTTTAACAATATTCTTCCTTCTGCTTTATTTTTTGAGTGGAGATAAATTAAATGCATTGTTTTAGGGGAATATTAGAATCAGTTATAAGGTAGAGATTGAAGGCTGCCTTTTATTTTTTCTATCTCTCATACATTGGCCAATCAGTGATAATTTGTAGAGTTTAGTTTAAAGGACTTTTATTTAAATCTGTGACTTACAGTTTAATTAAAATTTATAAATTGCATAATTTTTCTTCTGCTGGACCTTGGAGTTGAATTTAAAATTAAATGTAATGGGATTAATTAGCTACTCTTATTTACTTATATTTTTAATTTTTTAAATAAAGTATATATTTCTTTAAAAATGTGCATTTTAACTTAAAATCTTGAATGATCATGAATGTAGTTGCCACATATGAAACATAATGTGGGTTTTATTACAGTACTCACTTCAGTAAATGTAGCTACTAAAATGGACTTTTATTAACTTCTATAAGCTAGTGTATGTTGATAAAAGTCCAGGCTTATTACATATTATATTTTCACTTTCAAGATTACTAAAGAAAACTTTTAGTAGACTGTGATGATTATCAAAACCCACCAACTATACAGGTTTTATGATATTTCAGAAATTACATGCTAAGGAAAATATATGTAGTTATATTTAGAAAATAAGAATATGAATGCCTGTTATTCTGATTGTCTGAAATTTCGCCATGTATGCTGAGATGTGTCTTTTCCACCATGAGATCTCCAGTTTAAAAAAAAAGTATCAGGTCTTTTAGTCCCCTGAGATTATTGAGGATACAGTGTATAAACAAATGTTTAAAAAAGTAATTGCCTTTGTAAAATTGATGACAATCTGACAGCTGAAAAGCCACTGCTAACTTTGTTTGGAAGCAAATCATCAGAAGCTTTTTTCTTCCTGTGTCTAATTTGTTCACTGTGATTTACCTTAGGATAAAAACATTCTCGTTTTGTTCATATTCAGGTTGAGATAAAGTGAGGTCTGATTTCTCATTCAAAATGAAAACTAAAGAGTAGAATAAGAAATGGAGTTGATGCAATTTTTTCCTTCTTCAGCGTTTTAGGTACTGATGATTTTTACTAACGGATTGCTGGTGGTAAAGATAATTAGATTTCATCACAAAATATTAAATTAGGCAAAAAGGTCAGGTTTTCGTATTTGCTGTTGCTTTATGTTGTTTTTTTGTAGCATTAACTAACAAAATACCTTTATTTACCATTTGAAACTAAGAATATAGGACACTGGTTCCATCCACAATGAGTAAGCCTACTACATTACACTGATTATATCTAAAAACTAGACAAAATAGAGAGGAAAAAAAGCTACCTGAGAACTTTAAAATGTAAACAATGGGCAGATTTGGACAGGAAATCAAAACCTAAAGAAATGCCAGTATGGAGGAGTTAAGATTTTCTGTTTGTTTACTTCCTTGATCTTCCAGCTTTAGCTTCATTGCAGGCCAAATCAGTAACTGCAGAGAAGACAAGTCAGGAAATATTCCTAGAGAAACCTGTCTTTCAGTGCCAGAGAAATAGTAATTTTGTTTACTTTCTTTTTTTTTTCTCTCTCAGTGCTGCCTTAAGTCATCTCTATTTGAGGCACTGAAGCTACTGCATAATCACCCTAAGACCAAGAGAGAAATCCCATCTCTCTTATTAGAGGATATCTGCAAAAGGGTCTCTGTTATGCAAATAATGGGGGGAAAGCCTCATAATATGTACATCTTTTCCTCTTGTCACTTCACCCCCCAAGTGCAGCCCAAGTGGCTTGGACTTGCACAGCATTGTGGGAAGCTAAAACTTTGAGAGAATTTCACCTTCCTAGCAAGAGGAATGGGAAAATGAGTCCTTCATAGCTGAACAGTGTTAGGGAAATCTCCAAAAGAAGGAAGAAGAGAAGGGGATGACTGATTCTGAGTATGAACCAGTAAAAGTTAAGGGCTCACTCCCAAGAGGTGCATGAATGGAATACACCCCAAAAAGATGAAAGGGCATTTGAAAACTGAGCTAAAATACCAAAGTTTTCCAAGGTCCAGTCCAAACCCTGTGTAGTATATGTATGGGACACACATGAACAGTATTAAAAAGGCTTTGAAAAATGTACTAGTTTTGGAACTCCCTTCCTGGCATTGGGTGGTATGGAAGAATTTTTAGGAGCGTGAACCTTACCAGGTTCGTTGCCTACTAAACCAACAATAATAATAGCAACAACTATAAAAACAATTAGAACGCAAATCAACATTCTTCAGATAATTCTAAAAGGAATAAGAGCCTGACCATAATATTCAAAATATCTAGGATCCAGTACAAAATGACTCAACATACCAAGAAACATGAAAATTAGACAAAAATCTCAAGACGATTGTCTTGAGATGCCAACTCTGAGATTAAACAGAGGTAAAAATGAACAAAGACCTTAAAACAGTTGTTATTATGTGCCATTAAATAAAAGTGAATACTCTTAAAACAAATGTAGAGAATAAATCCTCAGCAAAGAAATAGAAACTATATAAACAAAAACAATTAGAAATTTTGAACTCAAAACTATATCTGAAATAAAACATGTACTGAATGATCACAATAACAGAACGGAGTCAGTGAACTTGAAATTGGATAAATAGAAATTATCCCATCTGAAGAACAGAAAGAAAAAATAAATAATGAAAAAATTAAGTACAACTTGAGGGATTTTTAGAATGACATCAAAACATCTAATACTCATGCAACTGGAGTCCCTGAAAGAGAGGAGAATGAGATTAGTATAGAAAACAATATTCAAAAAACCAATAATGAAAACGTCCAAGATTTGGTAAAATATATAAATTAATTTATCTCTAAAGCTCTGTGAGGCATAAAATAGATAAACTCAAAGAAAACCATGCTCAGACACATCATAAAATGCTGAACACCAAAGCTAAAGAAAAAAATATTTCCTACATATAAGGAAGGGAACAACAATTGAAATAACTGCAGATGTCTCATCAGAAATCATAGAGGTTACAAGACATTGAAATATCTTTAAAGTACTAAACAAACTAGCAAACAAAACTGTCAATGCAAATTATATAACCACTATACATAAACTGCAGGAATGGAGGCAAAATAAAGGCATTTTCAGATGAAGAAAAACTAAGAGAGTTAATAACTAGCATACCTACTCTAAAAATGTCAAAACATCTTCTTCAGGGTAAAAGAAAATGATGCCAGAATTAAACTTGCAACATGGTTAATAAAAGGACAATAGCAGGGAAGATAAATATCTGGGTAAATATAATAGATAATCTTTCTCCTTTTAAGATCTTTACATTATGTATGACTACTGAAAGAAAAATTATGACATTTCCTTGTGTGTATTTTGATATATATATATAGATGTAATACATATGACAACTATAATACAAAAGAGAGATTAAATGGATCTATATAGTTATAAGACATTTTATGTATTCTAAGTAGACTATGCGAATGTATATTAAAATGTATACTGCAACCACTAGAAAATACAAAGAGATAACACACAAAAGTGAATAGGTAGAATAAAATGCAATGTTATATCCAAATAACAAAAACATTAATTAATTAATTAATCGATGAAGGCACTTGTCTTAGTGAAAGATTCAACACATAGACTAATGCCACAAAAATATAAAATCCAGAAATAGATATATACATATATGGTGCTTTGATATTCACCAAAGATGCAAAATCAATTCCATGTACAAAGGATAGTCTTTTCATCCATATGCAAAAAGAAAAATGAGAGCCTTGATCTATACTCACTTTTTATACGAAAGTTAAATCAAAATGGATCATAGACTGTAGGGTAAAAACTAAAATTATAAAACTTTTAGAAGAAATAAATGAAGAAATCTCTGTGGCCTTGTTAGGCAATCATTTCTTAGCTATACCTTAATAGCACAACACTTTAAAGAAAAAATTATGAACTAGACTTCATAAAAATTTGAAATTTTGTTATGTGAAAGATACTACAAAGAGAATATAAAATAAGCTCAAACATGATAAAACATTTCAAATCACATATCAACAAAGGACTTTAACCTGAATATATGGGGAACACTCAAACGTGATTATAAGAATACAACCTTAAAAAAAAATGGACAAGTGATCTGAACTGACACTTCACAGGAAAAGAAAATGTAATGGCAAATAAGCACATAAAAAGATGTTCAATATCATTAGTTATTAGTGAAATGCAAATTAAGCCCATAATTAGATACCATACACCTACTGGATTGACTAAAATTCAAAAATTTGACAGTGTCAAGTGCTCGTAAGCAGGTGGAGCAAGTAGAACTTTCACACTTTGCTGGTGGAAATGAAAAATAGTGCTCCCATTGTATAAAAATAATTGAGAAGTTTCTCAGAAAGTTAAACATACTATATGACCCTAAAGTGTCCCTTTACAAGTATATACCTGAATCATATGATAACTTTGTTCACTCAAATTTCTGGATACTAATATTTATAGCAACTTTATTTGTAATCAGCAAAATTTGGAAATAAACTCAAGTATTCTTCAACTGAAGAAATGATAAACCTATTGTGGCATAGCCATACATGTGGGATACTTCTCAGCAATTCAAAAGAAAAACAAACAAATAAATGAAAACAAAAAAACCCCACCAAAACTTTGATATACATGACCACCTGGATAAATCCAGGTCCATTATGTTAAGTGAAAGAAGGCAGAGATGAAATCATGTCCAGTTTGTATGATATCCTTTTGTAAACGTTATTCCAAACAATTTATACTCTTTTTCTGAACAATCATGGTACTGAGCCAACACACATAATTTGACACTTGATTTTTTTTCATGTGGTTTTCTCAAATCCCCTAACTCTATGGTATTGTTCTGAAATCTCTGGAGCTGAATTGAAAAATAATCTGTTTAGAACTTATCTCAGTATTTCCGAGAATTTGAAAAACAAAAAATGACCCAATAAAATAAGAAATGAAGACAGTTTGTTTTTTGCCTCAGGGTATGTATTAACAACAACAAAAACCTATGTATTTTTTTATTACTTGAATGTTGATTTCTGACACAATAAGAGAACTGCCTCCCATCCTCACATTCAACTATGTCCATTTTCCATGATTATCAATTGCTTTTGAACACCAATGCATCTAAAAATACAATTAAAATATCGCTAGCAGTGATTCACTACATCAGTAAGTCACACCAAGCAAGGTATGGGAGTAGAGGAGCATAACAGGTGTAGTTTATCAGGGTATGTGTAGTTTAATAAACACTTAAAGTCCTATAATTTTAATTTGTAGACTTCAGTTGAATAAAACTTATGAGGCCTGACAATTGTGTTCACAAACTTGCCACAGTTCACTTACATTGGCAGCACTCTACAAACAGCTCAGTAAGGTTTCATAACCTTGGTACATCAGTATCTCACAGCTGTGTCTGCGTCTATGTGTGTCAGTGTCTTACTGAGTGGCATTCATTATTGTTGTTGCCTGTCTTTGTGTGCAATCATGAGAATGTCTGAGCTTGAATTAGAGCAAGGAACAAACATTACATTTCTTGTTAAACTTGGCAAGAGTGTGAGTGAAATCAGGAACATGTTAGTCCCAGTTTATGGGGATAATGCCATGAATAAAGTGGGAGTGTACACATGGATTAAAAGTTTTTCTGAGGGGAGAGAATGTGTCACTGATGAAGAGAGGTCAGGGTGGCCAGTAACGAACAGAACTGATGAAAACTTTGCAAAAATTCATCAAATTGTGCATCAAACTCATTGGCTGACTGAGAGAAGCATAGCAGACCAAGTCAACATTGATCAAGAAACAGTTAGAAAAATATTAACTGAAAAACTTGGCATGAGAAAGGTGTGTACAAAAAGTCCCAAAGGAGCTCACCAATGAACAAAAACTAAGGAGAATCAAGTTTGCCAAGAGTTTTTGTAGAGGCAAGACAATGTTTTGGGCCCTGTTATCACTGGTGATGAAACATGGGTGTACCAATATGACACGAAATAAAGCATCAAAGTGTACAACGGAAGTCAGCCAATCCACCAGGACCAAAAAAGTTCTATTAGTTCAAATCAAGAGTCAAAAGGATGACGCTAACCTTTTTTGATATCAGAGGAATTATTCACTATGAGTTTGTACTAACTGGACAAAAAGTTAACCAAGTTAACTCTTTGGAAGTGCTGAAAAGGCTGTGTTAAAAAATTTAGACAAAAAGACCTGAACTTTTTGCCAAAAATTCACGGCTTTTGCATCATGACAATGCACCAGCTCACACAGCACTGTCTGTGAGGGAGTTTTTAGCCAGTAAACTAATAACTGTATTGGAAAACCCTCCCTACTCACCTGATCTAGCCCCCAATGACTTCTTTCTTTACCCGAAGATAAAGGAAATATTGAAAGGAAGACATTTTGATGACATTCAGGACATCAAGGGTAATACAACGACAGCTCTGATGACCATTCCAGAAAAAGACTTCCAAAATTGCTTTGAAGGGTGGACTAGGTGCTGGCATTCATGCATAGCTTTCCAAGGGGAGTACTTCAAAGGTAACTGTAGTGATATTCAGCAATGAGGTATGTAGCACTTTTCCTAGGATTAGTTCATCAATGTAATTGTCAGAGTTTGTTTTATAGTTTACTCTGTCAGCATCCATGTTATGGGCTGAAATGTATTTCACCAAAATTCATATATTGCATTCCCAACCCTCCAGTACCCCTGAATGTAACTATGTTAGGAAATAAAGTCTATAAAGAAATGATTAAGTAAAACTGAGGCCATTGTAATGGGGGCCATAATCTAATATGCCTAAGGTCCCTGTAAGAATAAGAAGGGATACCAGAGGTGTATGTGCACAGAGGTATGACCATGAGAAGGGGAAGCAGGAGGGGAGCCATCTGCAAGCCATGAAAAGAGATTTTGGAGAAAAACCAACCCTGCTAGCACCTTGATCTTAGACTTCCAGCTTCTAGAACTCTGAGAAAATAAATTTCTGTTATTTAAGCCACCCAGTCTGTGGTATATTGTCAAATTACTTAGGGACTACCCCATAATTGTTGGTAACAATTTTTATTATTGGTCAACCAAAAGCTAGTTTAATTTCACAGCTGATTTAAGCATCCTTTATCCTGAAAGAGGTAAAAGTTTATGGTGTTTTTGGTTATCTTTGGTGAATGAAAATTAACCTTTGTATATGATTAATGAACTTTCATTCTTTGGTAATTGTGGACTGAGAGAATAAAAATCGATTAAGCTTCCATACCATCCACACAGAAGTATGCATTCTTAGAAATTTAAAAAATTTAACTGGAGGAGTAAGTCTGGATGCTTCTAGAATATATTTAAATAATTTGATTATCTGCTTTAATGAATAAAATTAGTGAAATAATGTCATAATATCAGTCAAATTTTAGTAAAAGCTTTTAAAAACAAGGGATATTGGAGGACTTTCAGATGGAAGAATAAATAACCTTGAGTGTTCTACTCTCATATGTGGATACGTCCCTCTGTCAGGTTCACCCATTTGTCAAATGAAGTAATTATGTATACATGCCATGAAAATGGGATGGATCCATTAAAAAGAGACTCCACTGCACATTTCATCATTTAGAAACTTCCTTATAATTCTATTAAAGAAAAAGAAATTTTCATATGCTTAAATAGGGCCTATCAATGAAGTAATAAAATTGAGTAAGTCTGGGCCCTTGACAGAAAATATTAGTAAAGGGCAATTCATATACTTGTGATAACGCAGGCTCTCAGGTCCATTAATTCTTCCTCCATGCACTAATACCTATAATAGAGATGAGTCAATTTAAACAAAATGGAACTTCTGTTCACAACAGGAGTAAAAAAAATGCTCAATAATGAACATATGACTATTTTTCCCATTTACTGTCACTGGGCCTTGGTATCTGAAGTATGACATTGAATTATGTATTTAGAAAGGAAAATAAAAATCAATTAGTTCAGTTGTTCCCAATAAGATGATGGTCTGCATCAGAATTCCTGAGAATTTTTAAAATTACAGACTTGCCAATTGTACCCCACATCTACTGAATCAGACTTTCTGCATGTGGGGACTTTGTGTTTGAATTTTAAGCCATATTCTCAATTCTGATTCTGATGAAAATCTAGGTTAGGAAAAACTGAATTATCTAACCAATAACACAACATAAAAAGGTATTTTTCAAAAGAAGTTGGAAGCTTTATGTAAAGAGCCAGATAGTAAATATTTTAGACTTTGTAGTTTGTGCAGTCTCTGCCATGACTACTCAGCTCTGCCATTGCAATGTGAAATAGTGGGTCTTCGGAAAAGTCATGGTGTATTGTCTGTTTTTTGAAAGTCATTTATTTATATAAAGAACAAAGATCAATCAATGATATATTGTCTGTTTTGTTCAATAAACTTTTGCCATCTTTCAGTGAGCTTCATAATTCCTCATTCATAAAAGGACCTGTCTTTATTTGGGAAAAACTGAACAGGGTGCTGATTGACAGCCTCATCTGAACTGAACATTATACCACGCAAGCAGTTTTGAAGAGAGTGAAACAAGTGGAAGTCTGATGGTGCAAGGTCAGGAGAGTATGGTGGCTGTGGCAACACATCCCATTCAAGTTCCAATAATTTTTGACTGGTGATCAAACTCGTGTTTGGTCTTGTGTTGTCGAGATGCAACACAACTCCTCTACAATTAACAAGCTCTGGAAATATCTGGATTATGGATTCATTAAAACTGTCCAATAGCTGACAATGCACATTCAAATGGATTGTTTGGTTCTGTGGTAAGAGCTTGAAAAACATGACACCTTTAAAATCCCACCACACTGAGAGTAAAACCTTCCTCTGATGAATGTCTTCTTTTGATGTCTTTTGAGGCAGATCATCACATCGGGACCAAGACTGTTTGTGCACCACATTGTTGTAAACAATCCACTTCTCATCACCAGTTATCAGTCGCTTCAAAAAACGATCGTTTTCCTCATGTTTAATGAGCATATTGCTGATGTTTATATGAGCCGTTAAATGAACTTCTTTAAGTTCATGCAGAACCCAAATATTGAGCTTGCTTACGTATCTCAGATTCTTCATGTGGTCATGAATGCTTGAATGATGAATGTTCAATGTTTCTGCAATCTCTCATGTCGTGTAACATGGGTTTTACTTGATCAGTATCTTTATTTTGTTGTCATCAACCTTGGTGGGCCTTCTTGACCGAGGAGTGTCATTGAGATCAAAATCAACAGCATGGAATTTTGTGAACCATCATTGGCACTGGCGTTCTTGTCGAGCATTGTCACCATAAACTTTATGAAACTTTTCACAAGCTTGATGCACATTCTTCCCTTTATGGAAGTAAAACAATAAAATATGGCAAAAATGCAATTTGGTCTTCCGTCTTCAACTTGTTGTAAAATCTCCAAAACTCAACCAAATTGCTCAATTTTTTAGAATGAAGCTAGAAGTGTCAGTTTTCAAATGATATAGCAATAACATAGATGTGAATGACTCTAGTACTTCCAGAAATGAACTAGTGGCTTTTGTTGCAAACATGCATCGTGACTTTTCCAAAGACCCAATAATACAAACAATATGGAAATGAATAAGCATAGCTGTGTTCTAATAACTATTTCTTACAAAAACAGAGGAAGGTCAGCAAAAATGGTGGAGGAATAACCTCTGAAAATTATCTTATTTATAAAAACAATGAAATAACAGGCAAAAATAGACAGAATAAACTTTCTCAGAACTATAGAAATTTACTAAATCTTACAGCAATCTGAAGAACATTTATTCAAGAAAAAAGCTGAATATCAGTAAGAAGAGTAAGCATTGTATATGTTAACTTGCCTTATTACTGTCTTTCCCACCCCTCCAGCTCCACAGTAGCTTTGAAAACCCCCAGTCTTCAATCTTGATGAAAACAGCCTCACAGCCACTAGAGGTGGCAGAATGGAGCTTCACAGCCACCAGAGGCAGCAGAATGGGGCTGAAGCAACTTTTAAGCCTCATTCCTGGAGAACTGTCATTATTCAACCTGTCATATAGTTCCCTGAAAGACCTCAGTTGCAAAGTTGCTCTCTTTGAACAAACGTGGAAACTGCCCAGCATGAAAAGACTTTCCCCTGGGAACATATTCCAAAAAATACAGGAAATTGATTAATTTTGTAGCTGCAGGAAAATCTAGAAATTAATATATCCAAGGAAGCTTTGAAAACCTCAGAGGCATTCCTGGGGGTGTACATGTTCATGTGTGCATGTTTAGGTCAGTGTGCATGTCCAAGAAAGGTATGAGAAGGTCTTAAGTTCTCACTTATGGGTACCTTTGAAACTTTACACAATCAGAAAGTGAAATATGAATTTTGGAAGAATAGAGTAAACTAGCTTTTTTTAATACTCTGGTTGAGTTTGAAGATTGGCCTGAATAAGTACAATGAGCTCTTTGGGAAAGACTGGACAAATTATTGGTTCTACATAACGGCTAAGTTAAATGATCAGAAATTTCAGTGGCAATACTCAGAAAAGACTTCATGGAATTGGTTTAGGAAAATAACTAAACAACAAATAAAAAAACAAACACAACAAAAAAACCTGAACAGGAAAGATAATCTGGTTACCAAAGTTATTATATTATGTTATTTTTTTAAAAACCTGTTTTCAACCAAAAAATATGAGGTGTGAAAATAAACAAGAAAATATGGCCCATCTGCAGGAAAGAAAACAATGAATAGAAACTCTTCCTAAGAGTACCCAGACATTGTACTTATTAGACAAAAATCTCTAAATCAGTTATTTTAGTATGTTCAAAGAACTAAAGTAAACCATGTTTAAAAATCTTACAGAAAACGTGATAATAATGCCTCACAAAATTGAGAATATCAATGAAAGGAAATTGTTTCAAAAATAAACAAATAGAAATTTTTGAATTGCGAAAAATTTACTAAAGGAGTTCAACCAGTAGATATGAGGAGGCAGGGGGAAAAAAGCAGATTTGGAAGGTCAATGGAGAGTATCAAATATAAGAAACAGGAAAATGACAAAAAATTAACAGATGCTTACAAACCTGTGGGATACTGTTAAGGACAACAAAATGTACATAATGGGACACCCAAAAACAGAGGAGAGAAAGAGAAAAATGATCAGAAAGACTGAGTAAATAATAACCAAAATCTTCCTAAATTTGATTTAAGAGAAAACTAGTAAACTCATCCAAAAAACGTTAAGTAAGATAAACTCAAAGAGATCTACAAAGAGACACATCATAGCCAAGTGGTCAGATGCCAAAAAATAGAGCATCTTTAACGCAGCAGTAGTGAAGTGATCCATCATATACAGGGAGTGTTTAATAAAATTAACAGCTGTGTTCTCTTCATATACCATGGGAGACAGAGGCAGTGAGATGACATATTTATGATGCTAAAAAAGGATTGTAAACCATGAATTCTATATCTAGCAAAATCATACAGGATTCCCCCTTATCCCCAGTTATGCTTTCCATGGTTTCAGTTACCTGTGGACATCCATGGTACAAAAATATTAAATAGAAATTTCCAAAAATAAACAATTTATAAGTTTGAAATTACTTGCAACTCTGGGTAATGCAATGAAATCTTGTGCCATCCCATTGTATCCTGCCTAGTAAATTAATCATCGCTTTGTTCAGTATATCCACACTGTATATGCTACCCACCTATTAGTCACTTAGTAGCAGTCTTGGTTATCAGAGAGATATAGACAGACAGATGATAGGTGATAGATAGATTGATAGATAACATATGCACATAACTTTTATTATAGTATATTGTTAAAATTGTTTGATTATATTATTAGTTGTTATTAATCTCTTACTGTACCTAATGTATATATTAAACTTTACCATATGTATATATAAATATGTCTCAGAAAAATCATAGTATATATAGGATTCAGTACTATTGACAGGTTCAGGCATCATCTAGGGGTCTTGGAATATTTCCCTAAAGATGAATGGGAGTACTGTAGTTCAAAAAATAAAGCAAAACTTAAAACATTCCCTAAAAATTTTTTATTACTATTAATAATAGACCTGCTCTATAAGAAATACTAAAGGAAGATCTTCAGGTTGAAAACAAATGACCTCATACAGTAATTCAAATCAGGGTGATATAGAAGGATGTTATACAGTAACTTGAATCTAAAGAATAAATGAGCAGCATTAGTAAAGTTAACTATATGTAAAAATAAGAGATAATATAAATATATTTTTTTGCTTGTAACATTTTTTTTCTCTTATATAAAAGGCAACTGCATAAGGCAGTACTTACAATATATGTTGATGGGCATAGAATGTATAAATAATTAATATCTATGAAAGGAATGCAAGTTATTGATATTAAATTTGTATTAATGTGACATAAATTATTATGAATTAAGATCTTAGTTGCAACGCCCAAAAAAATTACCAGAAAAACATTTATAACATAATAAAAATAGGGAATTAAAATAATGCACTACAATCTAGAGTGTTTGCAGAAGCATGGTGGTGTGAGGGGTCCCCTTGATCTCTCCCTTTGAAGTTAGAACGTGTTAAATAGCTATCATTCAACACAGGATTTCCTGAGCAACACAAACAAGTCTGAGAGATCTTCTCATTGAAATATCTGAAGTTAGGTGAATCGGAGCAAACAGGGGAGAAAGGGAAAAAGAAGAGCAGAGGCATGTGCCACAGATGCAACCCAGAGCTCACTGCATTTCTCAGGAGAGGAAAAAATACAGACTTCGGGTGCACTCCTGTGGCCACAAACATTCCTACCTCCGTGATCAGCATATAATACAGACGAACCCAGCAATCAGGGCATAGACCAAATACCGAAGATGGGACAGATTTGTTCTAGCAGACACTATTGCTGGCAGAGCTTGTCCTCTTGCACCCTCAAAGACCTAAAGGTGGGCCCCAGGAGAAACTGTAGCAGTTTGTGTCAGTTGTCAAAACAAAATATCTACAGCTGTGAACTGGAGAGGCAGTTCTTGAATAGCAGACACACTACATCTAATCCCAGTGACAAGGGTGGATGTACACAGGTGAGTCAGTTGAAGTTTGGCAGTTGCCAAAACTGGGAGGAGAACAGAACTGCAAACATACCAGCAGCCTATCCCAGTCCACCCTACCCCCCAGCCTTTGTGGTTGATTTCAGAAAGTACCAGGGACAGCTCAGGTGGCATAGAACTGCATCTGGCTACAGGGGTTGCATTGGGACTTCAGGTGCTCGGAATTCCATTGAGCACCACATTCTCCCATGGGTATGGTGCCCCAAAACCAAGGCAACCTGTTCACAGAGGAGATATCCACCTCCCCAGAGACTACAAAGTATCTTCCGCTGCCCAGTAGAAATGTGAGAAGCCAGCCAGAGCAGTGCAAGAGAAAGTAAAATGCTCCAGTGACACCTACTGAAAAACAAAAGAAAGAACTCTTCATATCAACCTACTGCAGAGTTCACTCCCATAAATGCCTAAGCAGAGGAATAATCCATCTAATACCATCAACAGCCAAGGTAACAAGGCAGCTCATGAAGAAAATTAAAAATCTCCAGAAAATAATCTTAAAGACATGGAAATAGGTGACTTAAATGACAGAGAATTTGAGATTACATTTCTAAAATCACTCAACAAAATGCAAGAAACTTTAGAGAGGCAATTTAATGAACGCATAAATAAAATCAACAAACAAAATGAATAATTTACCAAAGAGATTGAAACTTTATGATAGAATGAAATAGATATTCTGGAGCTGAATAATTTAATGAAAGAGATGAAGAATAAAATAGTGAGCTTAGGAAATAGAGCTGATCAAATGGAGGAAAGAATTAGTGATATCAAAGATTAAAATCTTAAAGTGATGCAGATGGAAGAAGAGAGAGACTTGAGAGTTAAAAGACAGGAAAAACTTGACAAGAACTACCTGACTTAATTAGAAAAAGCAACATAAAAAAATGGGTATACCAGAAGCAGAAGAGAGTGAGAAGAGAACAAAGATCCAATTCAAACACATAATCTCCCAAACCTAATGGAAAGAACTGGATCCTTCAATTCAAACAGCAAACAGAACACCTAATTATTTGAATCCTCAAAGGCTTTCTCCAAGGTAAATTATATTACAACTGTCAAAATTGATGAAAAATTTTCAAGGTAGCCGGGAAATGAAGACAGTAACCTATAAAGGAAAGCACATTAGATTATCATCAGATTTTTAAGCATAAACTCTACAAGCTAGGAGGAAGTAGATCAAATATCCAAACTATTGAAAGAGAAAAATTACCAGCCAAGAATAATATATCTAGCAATGTTTCCATTAAATATGAAGGAGGAATAAACACCTTTCCAGATATACACAAGCTGAGGGAAATTTGCATCATAAGGCCTGCATTACAGGAAATACTGAATGGGGTTATATTACCTGAAACAAAAAGACAAAAGGATACAAAACTATGAGTAATGACTAACAGAAAGAAGCAAAAAATGTCAGCCTCTACTAGAAGAGGGCACTATACACTTAAATATAACATAAATGCTAGACGAGGTTAAAACATAATAAAGAAAAAGAGCAGAAGACAATTGCTACTGGATCTTCAAAATAAACTCACAAATTAAATATCGATCATTAGTGACAAAAAACATAAAAGGGGAACAAGTAAATGCCTGAATTTGCAACTGGTAATAGAGATGTGATGTATGCATAAGAAAAATGATTACTGTATTTGTAAAACTTTCTTACTTAATGGTAACCACACAAAATAATACACAACTGAGATACATATGAGAAAAAAGAGGGACCAGAAGAAAAAAATCATAGAATACAACAAAATAAAAATAACAGACAGAAACACAAAAGAAAAAAATAGAGACACCAAATTACCAGAAAATAAAAGATAAAAGACTACAGGAAATCTTCATATATCAATAATCACCCTAAATGTAAATAGATTGAACTTATTAATAAAGAGGCACAGAGCACCAGATTGAATCCAAAACCCAAACCCAAATATATGCTGCCTTAAAGAGACACATCTCAGCTGCGAGGACAAATATAGACTCAAAGTGAAAGGGTAGAAAATGATAATCCAAGCAAATGTCATCCAGAGAAAAGCAGGTGTAGTCATACCTATATCTGATGAAACAGATTTCAGAATAAAAATGATAATAAGAGAAAAAGATGGACATTTCATAATGATAAGTAGACAAGAACCAAGAATACAGAACACATATCAGTACATATTCTCCCAATCAGAAAGCACCAAAATATATAAAGCAACTACTAACAGAACTAAATGGAGAAGCTGACAAAAACACAATTATAGTAGGAGACCTAAATGCCCCATTGACACCTATGGATCAATCATTCAAACAGAAAACCAATAAAGAATGATCAGACTTAAATGACACGTTAGACCAATAGACATAATCTACATTTATAGAGCCATGCACCACAGAACAGCATATTATACATTCTTTTCTAGTGCATATATAATATTCTCAAAGATATACAACATGTTGGGACATAAAACTAGACTCAACAAATTTAAGAACAATGAAATCATTACAAGCATATTCTCTGATGACATTCCTTTGATATTGAAGATCAACTGAAAAAAAAGTTAGAAAAATGACAAATATGTGGAGAGTAAACAGCATGCTATTAATGAATGACTGGGTCAAAGAAGAAATAAAAAGAGGGATAAAAAGATACATAGAAACAAACAAGAATGAAAATACAGCATATCAACATTTTGGAAATGCAGCCAAAGTGGTAAGAAGAAAGGAGTTTATATCATTACACACCTCTCTCATGAAACAAACAAACAAACAAAATCTCAGATAACCTAACAGCAGTATTTTTTAAATAACTAGAAAAAGAACAAAAGGAACCCAAAGTCAGCAGAAGACAATTATAAAAATTAGAGCAGAATTAAATAAAATAGAGGAAAAAAAACAACAGAAAAAATGCAACTAAAAAAGCTGGTTCTTTGAAAAGATTAATAAAATTGGCAAACCCTTGGCTAGACTCCCTAAGGAATAAAGAGACAAGACACAAATAAACAAAATCAGAAATGAAGGAGAACTTATGACAGATAACACAGAAATACAAAGGATCATTCAAGAATACTACGAAAAACTACATGCCACAAAATTTAATAACCTGGAAGAAATGAACAAGTTCTTAGAAATATATCACCCTCCTAGACTGAATCACAAAGAACCGAAAAATCTACCCCATGTATAAGACGCACCCTTTTTCTAAAAATTTGGGGTCTAAAAACTGGGTGCGTCTCATACAGTGGTTGTATGAGCGCAAAAACAAGCATGAAAAAAGCAGGAAATGCAAGTAAAAAATATACAACCACTGTATAAGATGCACCCAGTTTTTATACCCCAAATTTTTCAAAAAAGGGTGCGTGTTATACATGGGGAAATATGGTAAATAGATCATCAGTAAGGAAATCGAAACAAGCATCAAAAACTTTGCCAGTATCAGATGGCTTCACTAGTGAATTTTACCAAACACTCAAAAATGACTTAATGACTCTTTCTCAAACTTCCAAAATACTGATAAAGAGGCAATACTGCCTAAATCATTTTATGAAGCCAACATTACTGTGATGCCCGAACCTGGCAAGGGTAACACATAAAAAAATCAACCTAGAGACAAATATCTATAATAACTACAGATTCAATAATCCTAAACATAACACTAGCAAATTTAATATAACAATACATTTAAAAGTTTATACATCATGATCAAGTGAGATGCATTCCAAGGGGGCACAAAGATGGTACAACCTATGCAAATTGATAAATGTGATGCACCACATTAACAAAATAAAGTATAAAATCATATAAACATATAAATAGATGCAGAAAAAGCATTTGACAAAATGCAACATCCATTTATGATTTTATAAAATTGGTATAGCAAAAAGTACCTCAAAATAATAAATGCCATGTATAACAAACCCTCATCTAATATCATACTTAATGTTGAAAAAATTAAAGCTTTTCCTCTACTATCAGGAACAAGACAAGGATGTCCGCTTTCACCATTGTTATAAAACATACTATTGGAAGTCTTAGCCTGAGAAATCAGCTAAGAGGAAGAAACAAAAAACATCTGAATTGGGAATGAAAGGTCAAATTGTTACATTTGTAGATGACATTATTCTTTATATAGAAACCTTTAAAGACTCCACCAAAAAAATGTTAGAAATGATAAACAAATACAGTAAAATTTCAAGATACAAAACCAATGCACAAAAATGATTGCATTCCTATATATTAACAATGACATTTCAGAAAAATAAGTGAAACAAATTCCTTCTGCAATTGCACAAAAAGAATAAAATACATAGGAATAAACAATGGAAGTGAAAGACATACACTGAAAACTATAACACATTTAAAAATTTTTTTTGAAGAAGACTCAAGAAATGGAAACATATTCCATGATTAAGGTTTGAAAGACTGAACATAGTTAAAATGGCCATATTATCTAAAGCAATATACAGATTTAATGCAAACCCCATAAAAATCCCAATGAAAATTTTTCAAGAAATAGAACAGAAAAAATCATCAGATTTATATGGAAACACAAGAGACCCTGAAGAGCCAAGGCAATCCTGAGAAAAAAGAAAAAGGATGGAGGTATCACACTCCTGAATTCAAATTATACTACAAAGTGACAATAATTTAAAAAAACCATGGTTTTAACAGAAAACAGAGCCACAAACCAATGGAACAGTATTCAGAACCCAGAAATAATACTACATATAGGCAGATAATTTTTAAAAAGCAGCCAAAAATCATTCAGTGGAGAAAAGAAAGCCTCATCTATAATCGGTCCTGGGAAAATTGTAATGCCACAGGCAAAAGAATGAAACTAGACTAATATCTGTCACTATGTACCAAAATTAACTCAAAATGGATCAAAAACCTAAATATGTAATGTGAAACAATAAAGTGCATAAAAGAAAACATAGGTACTAAATTTATGTGTTTGAAGGAGATTTTATGTATTTGACCTCAAAGACAAGGGAAATAAAAGCTAAAATAAATGAATGGGATTATATCAAATGAAAAAACTTCTACACAACAAAAGAAACCATCAATACATTAAGAGACAACCAACCGAATGGGAGAAAATGTTTTCAAACATCACCTCTGATATTCAAAGTATATAAAGAGGACTACACCATAGAAATGGTGGCATGAGGTGAGCCTCTTAAAATCTCTCCTGGAATTTACAACAAATTGAACAGCTATAACTCCACAAAAGACTTCCTGCACAGCAGACAGGAAAGACTAAGAGACATGCAATTGAACTCATCTAAAGGTGGGGAAAATGGGTGAGTGGGAAAGAAGGGTAGGGGGAAATGCAGAGACACAGGCCTAGCTGGGCAGCAAGATGCAGAATGGAGCTCCCAGCTTCCTGCATTCTGGAGCTACAGTAGTCATAGGAAAGGGAGGAATTCAAACTGCTAGCACTCCCCTTATGGCCTACAGTCTTGCCTGAGAGATAAGTATATAACATGGCTAAACTCAATGTTCATGGCAGAGACCTTGGGGCAAAGACTGAGGGAAGAAGAGAGAAAACAGCAGTTTAAGCACTCACTGCCAATCAGGACAGAAGGCATAGGCAGAAAGCCTAGCCAACCCCTCCTTACTCTCCCAGAACTCACCCCATTTCCCACCTTCCCAGTGCTAGAAGCAGAAGAGTAGCAGCATCACATTAAAAAAAACCCAGCATATTCGCAGATCTGAGAATTGTGGCCCACAGCCACTGACTCGTGGTGTAACTAGTACTGGTGAGGGGGAGGGAGCCTTGGGTGGAGTATTGGAGCCACCTCTCACAACCCATCCCATTGCTGCCCCAACCCATCTGGGCAGATCCCTGCAGGTGGAAAACAGAGCCACTGAAACACACAGTCCCTGAAACAGGTGCAGAAAGAGCTTTGGAACTTCACAAGTTTTCCACTCCCCCCACCCCCGCTCCCCAGAGGCAGCACAGTGAGACCCAGGTTAACTGCTCACAGAGAAGAAGCCCATCTTCCAGGGAATCCTCCCCACCATTTTGTGAAAAGCCAGAACTGTGCAGAGAAAATATATCATTGCATCATGAGGCTGAATAAAAGGCTGCAGTGGAATAGAAAATAAAACATTCTACCAACACCTACTGGAAAGAAAAAGAAAGACCTCTTCCACTTCCTATCAACCTGTTGCAAAACCCACTCTTGTAGAGGCCTACAAAGAGAAATCATACTTAATTAATTGCCATGAACAACCAGGTAAGAAGACATCTCAGAAAGAAAATGAAAAGTTTCCAGAAAATGAACTCAAAGGTATGGAAACATAGGACTTAAAAGACAGAGAATTCAAGACTGCAGTTCTGAAAAAAATCAACGAGATACAAGAAACCACAGATAGGCAGTTTAATGAACTCAGAAACATAATCAAAGAACAAAATAAACATTTTACTAAAAAGATAGAATTTTCAAAAGAACCAAATAGAATTTCTGGAGATTAAGAACTCAATAAAAGAAATCAAGAATGAAATAGCCAGCTTAGGTAATAAAGCTGACCAGATGGAGGAAAGAATCAGTGACATTGAAGATAGAAATCTGGAAATGACACAGATCAAAGGAGAGAGAGACTTGAAAGTCAAAAGAAATGAAAGAGCTCTACAAGAAGTTTCTGACTCCATCAGAAAGAGCAATGTAAGAATAATGGGCATACCAGAAAGAGAAGAAAGGGAGAAGGGAGCAGAGAGGATATTCAAACAAATAGTGAATAACACCTTCCCAAA
Organism: Hipposideros armiger; assembly: GCF_001890085.2. Lineage (NCBI taxonomy): Eukaryota > Metazoa > Chordata > Mammalia > Chiroptera > Hipposideridae > Hipposideros > Hipposideros armiger. The sequence continues at coordinate 499,422 of NW_017731895.1, forward strand.
CTTGTGGGAAGAACTGGATCCTGAAATCCAAGAAGCTAATAGAACACCTAATTGCCTCAATCCCAACAGGCCTTCTCCAATGCACATTGTATTGAAAAAATTAACGACAAAGAAAAAATTTTCAAGGCAGCCAGGAAAGAGAAGACAATAACCTACAAAGGAAAGCCCATTAGATTATCTTCAGATTTTTCAGCAGAAACTCTATAAGCCAGAAGGGAGTGGAACCAAATATCCAACTTATTGAAAGACAGAAATTATGAGCCAAGAATAATATATCCAACAAAGATATCCTTTAAATATGAAGGAGGAATAAGGACCTTTCCAGACATACAGAGGCTGAGGGAATTTTCTAACACATAACCTGCACTACAAGAAATACTGAAGGAGGCTATTCGACCTGAAACCAAAAAGGAAAATAATACAAAACCATGAGTAGTATTACAAACAGACAGACAGAAGCAGAAAATTGTAACCTCTATGCCAAGCAGGACACTATACACTTAAACATAACATAAAGGGTAAAGAAGAAAAAAAAGCACTTAAAAAAGAAAGAAAAATGATAACTTGTTATGGCCTCACAGAAATCAACTCACAGAATAAATAGGGATGCTTTGTGACAACAAAAAGATAAACAGGAGAAAGTGAAGGTCTGAACCGGCACAAGTGAATGAAGAAAGGAAGCATGCTGAAGAAAGTGAAATACTCTCAATCTGAAACTTTCTTTTACATAAACTTAATGATACCACTCAAAAAGAAATCCAAAACTGAAATATATAAGATAAAAAATTAAAGAAACACAAAAAAATAATTGAATACCACCACATTGAAGTAATAGACAGCAACAGAAAGGCAAAGAAACAATGGAGACACAGCCCTACCAGAAAACCAAAGATAGAATGATAGGAAATCCTCATATATCAACACTCACCTTATATATAAGTGGAATGAACTCACCAAAAAAAATGCACAGAGTAGCAGACTGTGTCAAAAAACTAAACACAACTGTACGCTACCTCCGAGAGACACATCTCAGTTACAAGGACAAATATAAACTCAAAGTGAAAGGTTGGAAATTGACACTCCAAGCAAATGATATTCAGAGAAAAGAAGGTGCAGTCAATCTGATATCAGATGAAACAGGCTTCAGGAAAAAAAGGTAACAAGAGACAAAAATGGACATTTCATAATGATAAAAGGCACTCTACAACAAGAAGACATAACAGTCATCAATATGTATGCCTCCAATGAGGGAGCACTGAAATATACAAAGCAACTACTGAAAGAACTAAAGTGAGAAATTGACCAAAACACAATTATAGTAGAAGATCTAAATACATCATTGACAGCTATGGATATATCATCCAAACAGAAAATAAATAAAGAAATATCAGCCCTAAATGATACATTAGATAAAGTGGACATAATGGACTTTTATAGAGCATTTCATTCTAAAACATCAGACTACACATTATTTTCTAGAATAGATGGAATATTCTCAAGGATAAACCATATATTGGGACATGAAACTAGCATCAGGAAATTTAAAAAGATTGAAATCATACCAAGCATATTCTCTGATCACAAAGCTTTAAAATTAAATATCAATGCAAAAAGAAAGCAGGAAAAACCAGAAATATCTGGAGATTAAACAACATACTTTAAAGAATGACAGGATCAAAGAAGAAACAAGAGGAGAGATCAAAAGGTACATACAATGTTTCTCCGAAAAAAAGACTGGGTCTTACATTAATTTTTGGTCCAACAATCTACATTGATTCATGTACAAAAATCTGTATTTATTCAAACAGTTTTGTCTGGCTGATTATCTTAACTGGGATTTATGTTTGAGGTAGAGCTTATATTACAATCATGCTGCAAAATCATGCTAGGGCTTATTTTCCAGTTAGGTCTTCTTTTTGGGGAAACATGGTACAAACAAACGAGAATGAAAATACATTTTACCAAAATTTTGGAAATGCAGCCAAAGCAGTTGTAAGATTGAAATTTATATCATTACAGGCCTATATCAAGAAACAATAAAAATCCCATATAAATAACTTCACCTTACACCTTAAAGAACTAGAAAAAGAAGAACAAATGAAACCCAAAGTCAACAGAAGGAAGGAAATAATAAAAATCAGGGAAGAAATAAATGAAATAGAGAAAAATAACAAAAAGAAAAAATATAGAAAAAACAAGTGCAACAAAGAGCTGGCTCTTTGAAAAGATTAATAAAATTGGCAATCTTTTAGGTAGACTCACTATTATAAAAAGAGAAAAGACACAAATAAGCATAATCAGAAATGAAAAAGGGGAAGTTACTGAATGCCACAGAAACACAAACCATCATCCAAGAATACAATAAATGACTATATGCCACCAAATTCAATAATCTAGAAGAAATAGACATGTTCTTAGAAACATATTGCCTTCCTAGGCTGAATCATGAAGAATAGGAAAATCTAAATAGACCAAGGAACAGTAAGAAATTGAATCAGTCATCTGAAACTTTCCCCAAAGCAAAAGTCCGGGACCAGATGGGTTCACTGGTGAATTCTACCAAGCATTCAAAGAGGATCTAATACCTGTCCTACTCAAACTCTTCCAAATAATTGAATAAGAGACTATACATCCTAACTCATTTGATGAGGCCAATATTACCCTGATACCAAAACCTGGTAAGGACAACACAAAAAAGAAAATTGCAGATAATATCTTTGGGGAATACAGATGCAAAAATCCTAAAGAAAATTCTAGCCAATCGAATGCAACAATGCATTGAAAAGATTGTACATAATGACCAAGTGGGGCTCATCCCAGGGGCACAAGGATGGTTCAGTATACACAAATCAGTCAAGGTGATATACTACATAAACAAAATAAAGGACAAAAATCATATGATCCTATCAATAGATGCAGAAAAAGTGTTTAACAAGGTACAACACTTATTTATGGTTAAGACACTTAATAAATTGGGTATAGAAGGATAATACCTTAACATAATAAAGGTCATATATGACAAACCCTCAGCTAATATCATAATTATTGGTGAAAAACTGAAGCCCTTTGCTCTGCATTTAGAACACGAGAGGGCTGTCTCCTATCACCTATGCTTTTCAACATAGTATTGGAAGTCCTAGCCAGAGCATTCAGGGAAGAAAAATGAATTAAAAGTATCCAAATTGGGAATGAACAAGATAAATTGTCACTATTTGCAGATGACATGATGCTATATATAGAAAACCCTAAAAACTCCACCAAAAAGCTATTACAACAATAAAGAAATACAGTAAAGTTGCCAGCTACAAATTCAACATACATTGAATTTGCATTCCTGTATAATAAGAATGAAATCTCAAAAAAAAGAAAAAAATTCCTTTCGCAATTGCAACAATAAAAAATAAAATAAATACCTAAGAATGAACTTAACTGAGGATGTAAAGGCCTATAAACTGAAAACTATTAAATATTTTTAAAAGAAATTGAAAAAGACACAAAGAAATAGAAAGACATCCCATGTTCATGGATTGGAAGAATCAATATCGTTAAAATGGCCATATTACCTAAAGCAATATACAGATTTAATGCAATCCCCATCAAAATCACAATGGTATTTTTAAAGAAATAGAACAAAAAATCATCAGATTTGTGTGGAACCACAAAAGACCCTGAATTGCTAATGGAATCTTAAGAAACAAAAAACAAAAAACGCTTCCTGACTTCAGCTTGTACTACAGGGCAACAATAATCAAAACAATATGGTATTGGCCAAAAAGCAGACACACACACCAACCAATGGAATAGACTCGAGAAACCTGAAATAATCCCACATAAATATGGACAAATAATTTTGGACAAAGAAGCCAAAAACATGCAATGGAGAAAAGACAGCCTCTTCAATAAATGGTGTTGCAAGAATTGGAATGCCACATGCAAAGAATGAAACCAGACCACCATGTGTCACCATGTACCAAAATTAACTCAAAATAAATCAAAGACCTCAATATATAACCTGAAACAATAAACTGCATAGAAAAAACATAACTACTAATCTTATGGACCTTACGTTCAAGGAGGATTTTATAAATTTGACTTCAAAGGCAAGGGAAGTAAAAGCTAAAATAAATGAATGGGACTATATCTAACAAAAAAGATTGTGCACAATAAAAGAAACGATCGACACAATAAAGAGACAACCAACCAAGTGGAAAAAGATTTTTGCAAAAGGCTCCTCTGATAAGGGTCTAATATAAAAAATATAAAAGGAACCCATACAACTCAACAACACAAAAACAAATAATCCAATTAAAACATAGGCAGAAGACCTGAATAGACAGTTTTCCAAAGAGGACATACAGATTGCCAATAGACATATGAAAAAATGCTCAACATCCTTAATCATCAGAGAAATGCAAATAAAAACCACAATGAAATAATCATGTCACACGATTTAGAATGGCTGCCATCAACAAGACAAATAATATCAAGTGTTGGAGAGGCTCTGGAGAATGTGGAACCCTCATACACTGATGTTGGGAATGCAGATTGGTGCAGCCACTGTGGAAGGCAGTGTGGAGGTTTTCAAAAAATTAAGAATAGAATTACCATATGACCAAGCAATCCCTCTCTTGAGTGTCTACCAAAAAACTCTGAAGCATTTAACCATAAAGATATATGTGCTCCAATGTTCATTGCAGCCTTATTTACAGTGGCCAAGACATGGAAACAACCAAAGTGTCCTTCAGTAGATGATTGGATAAAGAAGATGTGGTATATGTACACAATAGAATAGTATTCTACCATAAGCAAAGATGAAATAGTGCCATTTGCAACAACATGCATGGATCTTGAGATTATTATTCTAAGCGAAATAAGTCAGACAGAAATTGTAGAGAACCATATTATTTCACTGATATGTGGTACTTGAAACTGAAAACAATGAAAGAACAAGAAAAACAAATGAAGAAACAAAACTGGTAGACACCGACAACAGTTTAGTGGTTACCAGTGGGTAAGGTGGGAGGAGGGTGGTAGATAAGAGTTAAGGGGATCAAATATTTGGTGATGGAAAGAAAACTGACTCTGGATGGTGAACACACAATGTGATATATAGATGATGTATTACAGAATTGTACACCTGAAATCTGTGTAACTTTGCTAGCAATAGTCACCCTAATAAAATTAAATTAATAATTTAATTTAATTATTTAAATTTAATTAATTTAATTAATTAAACATAATAATAATGGGTCAGCAGCCATTGCAGTTGCAATGTCTAAGATTTTTCCAAAATTGAGAGGTAATATCAAGCTACAGTTTCAGGGGATGCTACCCCAAGCAGGATAAATGCAAAGAAAACTGCACATAGGCTCATCATAGAAAAGCTTCTGTAGCTCAGATATTTTTTTTATTTAAAAGCAGCTAGAGGGAAGGAAAACACATATTATCTTTACATATTTTTCACTTTGCCCCTGAAGGTATTTTCCTTGGGATGACCCAAGTTGAGTCCCTTTTGTGGGATCCACATTTAGCTCACGGGAAACAGGTAGCACAAACATATCTGTACACAGCCAATCTCTGCAGGTGCAAGCTGTTTACAAACAACTGTGTCTTTCTGTTCTCCTACCCTACATGTACCATCCAGTCTTTCACCTTTAGATTTTTCACAAAATGCATATTAATCTCCTTTTAACCCTATTATTTGGCTTGATGGAGTGAGTATAACTTCCATTGGCATGGAATGGGGTTGGAGAGATAGATAAAAGCCAAATCATATAGTCTTTTTAAGCCACGGTAGAGTGGTGTGTGTGTGTGTGTGTGTGTGTGTGTGTGTGTGTTTGTGTGTGGTTTATAGTGTAATAGGCAGCTTTGAAGTATATTAAGGAAGGAGTAACAAAATAATGTTTGCATTTTTAAAATATCCATATGTTTGCAGTTTGGAAATAAAATTATTTGGGGTAACAAAAGAGAAAGCAGGGAAACCACTTAGTAGACTATTGAAATTGTCCAAACTAGAGACTATGGTGGCTTGCACTTCAATGGTGATAATAAACATGGAAATGAGTAGACAGATTATAAAAATATTTTTAATGCTTCTTTTTATTTATTTATTTATTTATTGTTAGTTTCAGGTGTACAGAACAATGCAATAGTTACCCTTTTCACCCTCACAAAGTAACAACCCCCCACCCCCCATCCACTGCCCTCCCACCCCCATATCATGCTTATCTATTACAATTCCATTGAATCCGTTCCCGTTTAATGCTTCTTTTTGAGATGGCCAGGGCTCCATTCTTATATGCTACTCTGACATTGTTTTACATGTCAATATATTCTAGCTTTTTGTGTTTCTGCTTCTATTATATAGAATTTGTGATTTCTTATATGAGAAAAGATAACGTATGCTTTGAAATATAACTGGATTTGTTACAAGCTTACATTTGAGTCTTCTTTTTAACTTGTCTGTATTTATTTTTCAATTTCAATACATGGTTCTTTTCTCTCTGCCCATCCTTCAAAGAGGCAATATTCATCCAGATGTGGTATATGGCAATTGGCAAAGTTCATTAGTTTGGCTGTACTAACTCATTTGCTTCAATGAAATCCTTTTAAACAGATGCTAAATGTAGACAATTTGAATCCATACTGCACTACAGGAGGGCTCTATTCCTATATCCATCCACCTATTGGCTTTCTAATATTTGGAAGCAAAGTAGTTCCAGAAAAGAAAGATAGTTGGACACTGTGGTTGCACCTAGAGTTATGCAGAAATTAGTTTTTTCTATAGAAACATGGTAAGATGGCACTTCCACCCTCTGTTAGAAGTTGGCAATGTGTTTTCATTTGGCCAACAAAATGGAGTGTCACTTACAGTGGAAACTTTAAGAGCTATTGTGTGATTTACCACCTTCCCTTTGCAGTGATGTAGTGATAATGGAAGCTCATGCCTAGATGAAGCCTCCATCAATCTGAGTCCCCTAAGTAACAATTGTTAGTGGAGCCCAATGTACCCCTCAACCTTCCTTGGACTTTTAACACATGAGAAACTTTTGTTGTCCTAAATCCATTTTAGGGTTGCTTATTAATGTGGCAAAGCTTAGTCCGTTCTTATTCAGACACCAGTTTAGCTCAAACTCTCACTCCCAGCAGGATCTCCCTCTAAAACAATTGAGTCCCTGGACATTTAACACTGATAGTGATGCAAGCTCACTATTTTCAAAGTAATGTTCTCTATTTTTAAGCAGTTAAAATTATTAAATTATTATCTTTGTTTTTAACTAAAATTTGCATTTCTGTAACTTCTACTCGAAAGCTAATTTATACACTGAGCTTAATTAAAAAGCAAGCAAGCACAAGTCTAAATTTCTTCAGTGATATTCTGAAATTTAGAATTTATAACCTGCTTCAGGGAATGTTCTGCTGAAACTATTTTCTGAAAGAGCTTAAATCCCAGATAAAAAAAAACATTGAATGTAAATTAAACAGTGCTCTTGAGCAGAAAATTAAATTGGTTCCGTGACATGGGTTTTAAGGAAGTCCAGATAATATAAGCAGTGCTGCAAGTGATTGATAAACCTGTAAACTTAATTAATACCCTACCTTGGTGATAACCAGTGGGAAAAATTAGAGTAATATGCACAAGCATATTCATTTGAATACTTTGATTTCATTATCTAAGCAGAACCAGAAAATATTTTAAGTAGTTAATGACACTTGACTCCAGAAATATCAATATAGAATACACTTTGAAATGCACTCCAGTTTTATATACAAACAAATGAAGAAAGAAAAACTCATAAACACAAACAATAGTTTAGTGGTTACCAGAGCGTAAAGGGGGAGGAAGGTGGTAGATGAGGATAAAAGGGATCAAATATATGGTGATGGAAAGAGAACTGTCTCTGGGTGGTGAACACACAATGTGATATATAGATGATGTATTATGGAATTTTACTCCTGAAACCTATGTAACTTTACTAACATTTTTGTCACCCCAATAAACTTTAATTAATAAAAACATTTAAGTGCACTCCATAGTTCTTCATTAATAGACTCTTAAGTCTATTTTAGAACTGTTGCAGAGAAATAAGCAAAAACCTACCCAGTATAGTTTAAAGGGCACTAGAAAACTGCCATTTTTACCAACAGTTATTCACATTTGAGGGCTTACAGTGTTATTACTTCTGAACTTTTAATCATCAATATAAATTAGATAAATGCACAGCAGAATAATAGGAAGGAGAGAATATGGTCTTCAAAAATAAAGAAATACAGAAAGACAATAATTATGCAAAAATAATTCCCTTGTAATATATGTTGACAAACACAGAATGCAAAAATAATTAATTTCTGTGAAAGTGATACTTTTCATTTTTCATATTGGCAACTTTGTTTTTACTAAAAATATCTAATACTGATGAGTTTGGGAAATTCACCCTCTCATTCACTTTAGAAAGCAGTGCAACTGGAATCCTTTTATTTTACTTATTTATTTGTTGATTAATTAAAACACTTCACAGTAAATAGCTAATTACAGCAACATGACCCCCCCAAAATATGAAGAAACTAATCTCTCAGGTGCCTTAAGGTTTAAATGTCTTAGTTGCCACCACCCCTGGATAAGAAAATTATAATAGACTTAAGTATCGGTCAGGTGTAAGAGAAATTTAGAATGCGTGATGGAGGAGATGGTAAATATTAATTACAACCCAGAATCAGTAACAAGCACAGACTAGCTTCTTCTACTAAACTTCCTGTATTAAAACTTTTATAGAGATTGTGACTGGCCACCAAGTTCAAGACTAATTGTACTTGATAAGAGGAATAATAGTATCAGTCACTTCTTGTGTATCCTCTCACATCAACTCTGAATCCAACCATGTCTATGGTGAACAGTTTTATGTAGGCTTCATGACACATTACACTGAGTGCTTTAAGAGGATCCCATGTTTTTCTCATTTATGGTCCTAGGATTTCTCTGATGCTGCAGTGTGGGATACCTATGGGAGTATACTCAGCACTTGTATGTACGAGACCTGACAATTAAGTTCATGAACTCATCCTAGAAAAAGTGCTACATATCTCATTGTTAAATATCACTATGGTCACCTTTGAAGTACTCCCCTTAAAAAGCTATGCACTGATACCAGTGGCTAGTCCACCCTTCAAAGCAATTTTGGAACTCTGTTTCTGAAATGGCCATCAGAGCTGTCGTTGTATTACTCTTGATGTCCTGAATATCATCAAAATGTCTTCCTTTCAATATTTTCTTTATCTCTGGGTAAATAAAGAAGACATTGGGAGCCAGATCAAGTGAGTAGGGAGGGTGTTCCAATACAGTTATTTGTTTACTGGCTAAAATTTCCCTCAAAGATGGTGCTGTGTGAACTGGTGCATTGTCGTGATGCGAAAGCCATGAATTGTTGTTGAAAATTTCAAGTCATATAACTTTTTTAATGAAGTCTTTTCAGTGCTTTCAAATAGTAAACTTGGTTAACCATTTGTACAGTTGGTAAAAATTCATAATGAATCATCTCTCTGAAAGCAAAAAAGTTTAGCAACATCATTGCAACAAGTTTGTGAACTTAATTGTAAGACCTCGTATGCTACCAAGAAGTGTGAGCGACAACCCTCAGTCAAAAGAGGATGAGAGGGGCCGGCTGAGTGGCTCAGTTGGTTAGGAGCTCACTCAGGAGTGCGAGCTCTGAGCAACAGCGGTTCCATTCCCAACCTGAGCTCAGCTTCCCCTGAGCTGCCAACAGGTGGCAGGATGGCTCAGCTAAAAAAAAAAAATAATAATAAGAGGCTGAGAATCAATGGATGAGTTTTTCTTCCTTCATTCTCCAGCAGAAACTTTAGAAAAGCATCCTATATAACTCTTCAGAGGTCCTATAGGACTGAGAACTAGACTGCCAAGTATTGATTTTCATTGTTTTAGGTTTCATTCTCCATGAGCTGTCAAGCCTGCTACCACAGAAACCCAAGTGAAGACAATATAAATTGCTTTACACAGAGAAATTTACTTTTAAGAAATTTATTCTGAGGAAATAATCAGACAAAAGAAAAATGTTTCTTCCACTATATCAGATGTGACATCTTATGGAACAAAAATACTTAAAATTCAATTGTTCAATAATAAGGGTTTGGCTAATCCAAATTTCAAATTCCTTTCTTAAAGATTTTTATTAAAATATAGCTAACTTACAATATTATATTCATTTCAGGTGTACACAATAGTTATTCAAAATTTATGTATGTAAAGAAGTGATCAACATGAAGGTCCAGCAACCATCTGACACCATACCACACGATCACAATATTATTTACTATATTCCCTATGCTATACATTACATCCCCATTACTCACTGGTTAAATACCTGGAAATTTGAACCTCTTATTCCCCTTCACATTTTTTCCCACCTTTTTAAAATTTCCAATTACAGTTGACATTCAATACAATTTTATATTAATTTCAGGTTCATAAGATAGTGGTTAGACATTTTTATAATTTAAGAAGTGATTACCCTGACTAGTCTAGTACTCACCTGGCACTATAAATAGTTATCACCATGTCATTGACTACATTCCCTATGCTTTACTTTGCATCCCTGTGTCTATTTTGTAATTACAAATTTGTACTCCTTCATCCTGTCACTTTTTGCACCCTGCCTCCCAAGCACGTCCCATTTATCACCCTGATAAATCTGGTACCCATCTGACACCATACATAGTTATTACAATATTATTTACTATATTCTTTATGCTGTGCCCCACTTCTCCATGACTATTGTGTAACAACCAATTTGTAGTTCTTAATCTCTTCCTCTTTCTCACTCACCCCAATCCTCCTCCCATCTGGCAAACAACAAAATGTTCTCTGTATCTATGAGTTTGTTTTTATTTTATTTGTTTGTTTACTTAGTTCCTTAGATTCTCATCCATGGCCAAGCAATATTCCATTGTGTATATGTACTATACCCTCTTTATCCATTCATCCACCACTTGACACCCAGGCTGCCTCTACATCTTGGCCATTGTAAACAATGCTGCAATAAACATATGGATGCACAACACCTCTCAAAATAGCATTTTGGGTTTCTTTGCATAAATACACAGAAGTGGGGTTACTGGGTCCTTCTTTGTCTCTTGTTATAGCCTTTGCTTTAAAGTCTGTTTTGTCTGGTATAAGTATTGCTACCTCAGCTATGTTTTGTTCGTTTGTTTTCTGTTTCCATGACATATTTTTTCCCATCTCTTTATTTTCAGTCTGTGTGTGCCTTTCATTCAGAATTGAATCCCTTGTAGGCAGCATATGTAAGGGTCTTGTTTTCTTATCCATTCAGTTACTCTGTCTTTTGATTGGAACATTTAATCTATTTACATTTAAAGTAATTATTGATAGCGCCAGCCGAGTGGCATATTGGTTAGGAGTTGGTTTGGGACGCCAGCTCTGAGCAGCAGAGCCCCAGTTCGGATCCCACATGAGGGCCAGTGATGCTGCAGCCTCTACAGCTAAGATGGTGAACTACAGCTCAATCTGGAGCTGGGCTGCCATGAATCGCTGGGACGGCATAGGCTGCAGTAGAGCTGGCCAGCAACAGGCGTGAGCTTTTATGAGCTGCCGTGAGCCACCATGAGTGGCTGTCCAATGGCCGACAAGCAACTGCATCACCCAGGAAGGTCGCAATGATAATATCAACATGGGCCAGTGAAGCGATGTCCTCCACAACTAGACTGAAGAACAAAAGGATAGCAACTTGCTTTTCATCACTTTGAACATTTCCTGCCAATCCTATCTGGCCTGCAAATTTCTGTCAAGAAATCTGCTGACAGTCTTATGGAAGCTCCCTTGTAGGTAACTATCTACTTCTCAGAGTCTCTCTTTGTCTTTAACCTTTGGCATTTTAATTATGATATGTCTTGGTGTGGTTCTTTATGAGTTCATCTTGTTTGGGACTCTCTGCTCTTTCTGGGCTTGTACTCATATATCTATTTCCCTAGCCAGGTTAGGGAAGTTTACCATCATTATTTCTTCAACTAGGTTTTCAATTCCTTGCTCTCTCTCTTCTTATTCTGGTACCCCTATAATGTGAATGTCGGTAGGCTTGATGTTGTCTCAAAAGTCCCTTAGATTCTCTTCATTTTTTTTCTTGGATTCTGTTTTCTTTGTGCTGTTCTGATTGGGTGTTTTCTGCTACCTTATTTTCTAAATTGTTAATTCAATCTTCTGCTTTATCTAATCTGTTTATTCCCTCTAATGTATTCATTTCAGTTATTGTATTCTGTATTTCTGACTGGTTCTTCCATAGTTTTTCTATCTTCATTTTTATGTTTCCTATCATTTTATTGAAGTTCTCTCTGAAATTACTGAGCATCCTAATAACCAGTCATTGGAACTCTGCATCCGGTAGATTGCTTGTCTCCATTTTGTTTAGTTTTTTCTGGAGCCCTCTTTTGTTCTTTTCTTTTTAAGTAAAATTTTCTTTGTCTCCCCATTTTGGCTTCCTCTCTGTTTTGTTTCTATGTATTAGGTAAAACTTTTATGCTTCCCAGTCTTAGTACAGTGGCCTTATGCAGTAGTGTTCTGTGGGTCCCTGTGGTACAGTCTCCCTGGTCATCAGAGGTGGGTGATCCAGGTGTTTCCCCTTGTATGTATTGTGTGTGCACTACTTTTATAGTTGAGGCTTGCTTGTTGTTTGCACATCAGTGGGAAGAATTGACCCTCAGGCTGATTTGTTGTGAGGAATGGCATTACTACAGTGGAGGGGCTGTATTGCAAGGGCTGACCCTACAAAGCAGGGTTCACTTTAGCAGGGCTCTGGTGCCTGCCAAGCCTGCCCTTTGGGTGTGCCATCCTTGGAGGCTGCCAGATTATGCTCTGACTTGGTCCAATGCTGTCCACCAGGTGTGCCAGCATAGCGGCTTCCTGGGACGAGACCTGCTGCAGGCCAAATTAAGCCACAGCCTGTGCTCTTCCCAGGGCTGCCTGGTATGAGACACAAAGCATTCCACAGATGGCTGCCACCCACACTGGGCTTAGAGGTGCCTCGATAGGCTAATCTATAAACTTGGCTGGCTGTCACTAGTGCTTGGCTTATGGATGCTCAGACAGAGTTACAGAACATGCTGAAGCTGGATTCTGCTAACTTGGGTTTTGTGAACCTTTGAGAGATTTTATGAAAATCTGCAGCATGAGGTAAGATAAGTTGTGTGTACAGAAAAGTCACTGGAAGCAGCTTGAGTGTGCTCAGAAGTTGGGCGGGGCAGCATCTAAGGGAATCAGTAGAGCAGGGCAGATGAGAGGTGATAGCCAGTTTGATGGAGAATCAGATGTGGCATCTGCCTGTGTCTATACAAAGGGAGGGGGGAGCTCAACAAAGAAACAATGGCTCCCACCAGCTCCCCCACCTGGGAGAAAGCTGCCCCTCCAGCCCTCACCATGAAGCTAGACAATTCAGTTCCTCTCCATGTGTCCCTTGCACCTTTTGAGCCACTGCTCCAGCGCTGGAGTTCAGAGTGAGTGAGTCCTTCAGTGAGTAAATTCTTGCACAGTCCCATTAAAAGGAGCACATGGGACTCCAGCCACCCTCAGTCTAACTCAGCCACAATCTCTGTTGGTTTTACAACCAGAAGTTATGAATACTTCTCTCCCCAGCACTAGAACCCAGGGCTGGTGAGCTTGGTATGGAACTGGGACCCCATATTCTTCCAGGGGGTACCTCCCTCCACAGCTGAGATATCCCTCCCAATTTTTACTGGTCACATGTGGGTGTGAGGCCAAACTGATCCATGTCTCTGCCCCTCCTACTAGTCTTGAGGTGCTTCTTCTGTATGTCCGTGGTTGTAGGGCTTCAGTTCAGGTAGACTTCAGGTCATTCTCAGTGATGGCTGTTCTGTAGTTTAGTTGTAATTGATGTGGTCCTAACAGGATGTGAGCACAGAATTTACCTACTCTATTATCTTGAAATTTGAGCAACATTTATTTTAAAAAAGCATTGTGAATGTGAAAGGAGATGAGATTTTTATTGGTGCAATAATTTTCCATAGCTCAATCATAAAATAATTACACTGCATCAATATAGAAGTTCTGGGGGAAACAGAATAGGATAACTTCTGAAAATGTTTTGGGGATTTTTTGGCTAGAATTTTTTCCAAATTATTTTTCATGTGTAATCAATCTCACATGTGATGTTTCATTTCCTATCTATCTATCCATCAAACACCCTATTTATCTATCTGTTTATCATCTATCTAATTTATTCATTTGAAGTTTGGTAAGTTTCCATAACAGTTAAATATAAATGGATATTATTCAACTTTATTTTAGTCCTAGGTATATTATAAAGAATAAACCATTTCCTCTTACTGTACAGGGTATGACAGATGCTTACGGCAGCAAGATAATATAATGAGGGAAGTTAAAATATTAACCTTTTTACCTTACAGCAATATACATGATAAAAATATTCTGAAAGCTCAAGGCAAATTACTTCTTACAGTTTTTAGTCATCTGAATCAAGCAGTAGAAAAATAACACCTTGCTGAGACAGCTTGGGTATCATCTCAGGGGCATCTCCAAAAGTATTAAATGCTCATTTACATCACAGTGAACAAACCCCCTCTAAGTGATTGTGCGAGTAAGCTGTGTATATTTATTTGACCCAAATATATCTTTGCCTGTCTGAATGGTAAATTGAATGTTTCAGCTCATTTGCTCTTTTATTTAGCTGACAATTACCATATATACAATACATTACATAGATCACCTCTTTTCAACAAAATGACATTTAATTATAAGGCAACACTGAACACAATCTATATTCTATAATGACTGAGAAGGCACATCATGATCTAGTTACAGGAACTCAGGGACATCATAGTAAATGTGAAACATCACAGTGATGTATAAGGAATTGATTGAATGAATCTCTTGTGGTTTCAGAAAACATCATCAAGCTCTTAGTTTACATCTTATTTTGTCACATTCCTTATAATATAATACATAAATCATTTCTTTATTAACACTTAGAATATGGAAATGCCAGTACTTTATCCATTTCAATCATTAGCTTTTTAAAATTTACTTTGGAAATTGCTACTATTTAAATCCCGACAATTTTAAGAAGAATTTGCAACATTCTGGGAAGTGTTTTCTCCTCTTTTTCTTAGTTTCAAAGTACTCTAGTTAAAATATAGAAAAGAGTGAATTATCTGTTAAACAGGCTGGTGGTGTCATACATCTGATTACTTGTCCCAAATAAAATCTAGTGTATATAAGTTTACACTCATTACTACACAGTTTTATTTAAATAAACATCACATATAAAATTAGAAAAAAAAACTTTCAGATACAGTGCCTACAAAGTAAATTCTTGTTTTAATTATTTGTTACATAGTTAACCCTGAACAATTTATAGAGGAATTGGACTATTTGGGAATAATTAATCTATATTAATGGAAGCAGAAACCTGTGATGCATTTACTTCTTGGGTTGAATTCATTTATTAGATAATAACTGCCCAATGGTTATTCCTGACCTCCTTTGTTTAATAAAAAACAAATGATTATTATTTCTTTCAAAGTTTTTTTTAATTAGGGAATTGGGGGAGGGGAACAGTGTTGGGGAATTGGGGACGGGGATCAGCAAAGTTGTTGTCCTTCAATCTTAGTTGTGGAGGGTGCCAGTCGCCATGTGGCTGCCCGTCAGCAGCACGTGGCCTCTAAGCTCAGGGTCCTGTGTTACAATCTAAGTTGCAGGTGGGCATAGCCACCATCCCATGCAGGAGTCGAACCCATCAGCATTGTTATTAAGAGCGCATGCTCTATCCACTGAGCCATCCGGATGGCAGCTCAGCTCAAGGTGCCAAGTTCAGTCTTAGTTGTGGGTGGGCATAGCCCACCATCAAACAGGCAGTCATCTTGTGAGGAGCATGTGCTCTCACCAGCTGAGCCATTCTGCCACCTGTTGGCAGCTCAGCAGCAGCTCAGCTTGGGTGCAGCATCACTGCCCGATGTGGGAATCGAACCGGAGGCCCTGTTGCTCAGAGCTCATGCTCTTATGCTAACTCTTAACCAACTGAGCCACTTGACTGGTCCCCCCCAAAAAAATTATTTTTATAACTGCTGCAATTGAATAAAATATACAAAATCCAAAGTCCAAACAGCAATGAGTTTCCTATTTCCTTGATCTCCTTTAAACACAACACACAAAACCACACACACACACACACACACACACACACACATGTCACAAGCAAAAGCAGAGGCCCAGTAAAAGAATGAGATTTAAATGGAAATTACATAGTTTCCCTCCACATCCTGACACCACATTAATAGTACAATAATAATAGATTAAAGTTGAAAGGCCTGAAAGAAGCAGGCTTTTATTTTAGGAGGAGTACCCAGGGAATCCCAAAGTCAAGAGGTGAGACAAAAATGAGAACACTAGGGCCGGCCGAGTGGTTCAGTTGGTTAAGAGCTTGTTCAAGTGTTTGAGCTCTGAGCAACAGCGGTTCGAGTCCAGCCCCACTGAGCAGCCACTGAGCTGCCAACAGGTAGCAGGATGGCTCAGCTAAAAAAAAAAAAGGAGAACACTAAAGGAATTTGAAGTCTTTGGCAACTTCAACTATAGCAAACATTATAAAAAAAAAGGCTGACTCTTAGATTAACATAAATTTTCATACTAGTGGCCTAATTACCTCAGTACTTATTATCCAATACAACGTGTCTCAACTTTGACATAGTATTACATAGTATTTCAAAGTATAGGGAAGAAAAACAGCCTGAGGAGGCAGAACTCACATTAGAACCAGTCTCTGATATGCCAGGGATGTTAGAATTATCAGACTGGGGATTTAAAATAATTATGATTAATATATTAAGAGATCTAATGGAACAACTATACAACATGCAAGAATAAAGAGTAACGCAGAGAAATAGGAACTCTAAGAATAATGTAAAGAAAATGCTAGAAACCAAAAACACTGTAATAGAAATAAAGAATGACTTTAGTGGGCTCATTAGCAGATTGAATGAGGTGAGGAAAGAATCAGTGATCCTGAAGATAAGTTAATGGGAACTTCTCAAACTGAAACACAAAGAGAAAATATAATGAAAAATAGAACACAATAAGTAAGCAGTATAGAACAATATCAAGAGAAAATGATCAAAAGAATATTATCAAATATGGAACATATATGGAATACCAGAAGGAAAATCACACCATAGACCCAGAGAACATCAAGTAGAATAAATTCCAAAAGTGACACACATAGGCATATCATTTAAAACAAACAAACAAACAAAAACTACAAAAGAAACAACAACAAAAAAGTTAAAACAAAAAAAAACTTAAAGAAAGCCTGATTGGGGGAGAGTAATAATGTTTTGAACTAAATAAAAATTAAAATACAACTTATCAAAATATGTGGGATGTGGAGAGAACAGAGCTCAGAGAAAAATATATAGCACTAAGTGTATATATTAGAAAATTTAAAAAGTCCTAAAATCAATAATCTGAGCTTCCATTTTAGGAAACTAAGAACAACTTAAACAAAACGGACCAAAACAAACAAACAAAAAAAACAAAGCAAAAGACTATTTAAGCCTATGAAATAAGCCTAAAGCACTAAGAAGTAAAGAAATAATAAAAATCAGAGCAGTTATCAGTGAATGTGAAACCAGGAAATCAATAAAGAAAATAAATAAAACCAAAACTTTGTTCTTTGAGAAGATCGACTTTAAAAATTGATAAGCCTTTATCCAAGCTACCCCCAAAAAAGAAGACACACATTGATAATTTTAGAACTAAAAGAAGGGACATCATTACTGATTGCATAGATATTAAAGGGATAATAAATAAATAGTATGAACCACTCTGTGCCCAAAAATTTGATAACTTAGATGAAACATCTTTATATTTTTTGGAAGAAACAAACTACCAAAACTCACACAAGGAATAGATAATTTGAATAGACCTGTATGTATTAATGGAATTGAATCAGTAATTTATAACTTTCCAAAGAATGAAGCACAAGCCTGAGATGGTTTCAGTGGTTAAGTCTACCAATAATTTAAGGAAGAAATGATACTAATTTTCCACAATATTTTCCAGAAAACAGAAGCAGATGGAACATTTCCTGACTCATTATATGAGGCCAAAACTATCCTAATAATAAAATCAGGTGAAGACATTGCTAGAAAGGAAAACTACTCACCAAAATAGCATATGGACACATACACAAAAATACTCACCAAAAAAGTAGCAAATCAAATCCAATAATGTATAATAAGAATTATATATTATAACCAGGTGAAATTTACTTCAGGTATGCAAGGATAATTCAACATTTGAAAGTCTATGTAATCCAGCATATCAACAGATTAAAATAATTTTTTAAAATTTCATGACCAAACAAGACCCTAGAATAGGCTGAGTGCAATGAAAATGTTGATTATAAATGTGATTTTTTTAATTTAAGTATAATTGGTTTAAAATATTATATTAGTTATATTAGTTTCAGGTGTACAATATAGTGATTTGACATTTAAATACCTTTCAATGTGGTCACCCCACTAATTCTGGCAATCATCTGTAACCATGCAAACTTATCACAATATTATTGACTATATTCCCCTTCATCTTTTACAGTTACCCTCCTTCCCTCTGGCAACCATTCCTTTGGTTTCTGCTTCTATGCATCTGCTTTTGTTTTATTTTGTCCATTTGTTTTGTATTTTTTAGATTCCACATACAAGTGAAACTCAAAATGGATTAAAGACTTAAATGTAAGGCCTGAAACCATAAACCTCCTAGAAGAAGACATTTGACATCAATCTGTCATATCTTTTTGGATATGTCCCCTCCAGCAAGGGAAATAAAAGCAAAAATAAACAAATGGGACTTCATCAAACTAAAAAGCTTTTGCACAGTGAAGGAAACTATCAATAAAACAAGAAAACAACCTACTCAGTGAAAGAATAAATTTGCACATGATACATCTGATAAGAGGTTAATATTTTAAAAATTTAAGGAACTCATACAACTCAATAACAAACAAAAAAACAATCTGAACACAAAATGGGCAGATGACATAAAAAGTCATTTCTCCAATGAATACACATAAATGTAATTTTAAGCCTTTTGGAATGAGGGAGTCTTGTTCTCTCTAAGAAAAAGGTTAAATGATTGAAAACAGACTTTTTGTAAGACTCATAAATTAATGTCTGTCAGTAAAGTACCTTTTAAACTTTTTTTATTTATTAAATTTATTGGGGTGAAAATGGTTAGTAAAATTATATAGGCTTCAAGTGTACACTTCTGTAATACATTATATATACTGTATTGTGTGTTTACCACCCAGAGTCAGCTCTTTTTCCATCACCATATATTTGAACCCCTTTACCCTTTTTTACCACCAATCCTCTCCCCTTACTCCCTGGTAACCACTAAACTGTAGTCTGTGTCTATGACTTTTTGTTTCTTTGTTTGTCTTATTCCTTTGTTGCTTTCAGTTTTATGTCCCACATGAGTGATGTCATATGGCTCTCTACTTTTACTGTCTAACTTATTTTGCTTAATATAATAATCTCAAGATCAAACCATGTTGTCACAAATGGCAGTATTTCAACTTTTCTTGTGGCTGAGTAGTGTTCTGTTGTGTACATATACCACATTTCCTTTATCCAATTATCTATTGAAGGACACTTTGATTGTTTCTATGTCTTGGCCACCATAAATAATGCTGCAATGAACATCAGAGTATATATATCTTTACGGATAAATATTTTCAGACTTTTTTGGGTAGACACCCAGAAAAGGGATTGCTGGGTCATATGGTAATCCTATTATTTTTTTTAGGAACCCCCACACTGTTTCCATAGTGGCTGTAGCAATTTGCTTTCCCACAAGCAGCGAATGAGGGTTCCTTTTTCTCATAGCATAGGTACAAAACTTGTGGACCTTGGGTTGAAAGAGGATTTTATTAATTTGATCTCAGTGGCAAGGTAAGCAAAAGCAAAAATAAATGAATTGAACATAACAAACTAAAAAGTTTACACACAGAAATAGAAACCATCAACAAAACAAAGAGGCAACAAACTGACTGGGAGGAGATAGTTACAAACAACACCTCCAAAATGGGGCTAATATCTAAAATATACAAATAACTCATACAACTGGACACCAAAAAACAAAAAATCTAACTCAAAAATGGGCAGAGGACCTGAACAGACACTTCTCCCAAGAAGACATATAAATGGCCAACAGACGTATGAAAAATGCTCAACTTCACTAGCTGTTAAAGAAATGAAAATCAAAACCACAATGAGCTATCATTTCACACCTGTTAGAATGCCTATTATCAACAAGACAAATAATAACAAGTGTTGGAGAGGCTGTGGAGAAAAATGAACCCTCATACACTGTTTTGGGAATGTAAATTGGTACTGCCACTATGGAAAACAGAATGGAGGTTCCTTAAAAAATTAAGAATAGAATTACCATATGACCCAGAAATCCATCTCTTGGGTATCTATTCATAAAGTCTGAGAACATTTATCTGTAAAGTACCTTTTGATCCACCTTACAAAATGATGTAGATTCATTCTTAGAGAAAGATCAAGATCTATCTCTGCCTTCACCTAATTGAATCCTAAAGATCCACATACATTGTGGCCCCATGAATTACCCTATCTTCTCAAAATTGAGACATAGTTTTTCTACATATGAAAGCTTTTTTGGAGAAATTTGTGGGTGGTGATCTTTCTAGGCAAGTAGTAGTTGAAATTATTTTATAAAAAACACATTTCAGGTCATTGTCACCAATAGTTCTCTCAGAAAACACAAAGTTATACATAGACAATTAGATTGAAATAGAGTAAATATGTAGTTAGACTGATGTGAGATAATAAAAGAACTTGAATATTAAGCAAGCCTAGGAATATACCTTATTCTGAAAGCATATTCAAATCACGATTAGACTTATTCACCTTTCATAGTCAATTGTTTACTAACTTTATATAAATTCAGAAATTCAAGGATAAATATTATATTTCATTTTCATAGTCTCTGCTCTTTACAAAATATTTGAAGTTTGGCATTTATTTTGTTAAAGAATATATATTGAAATTTTTATTTTAAATTTATTTGTCATTCTGCATATTGGACAGAGTTGATGTGAATAAGACAGGTAATCAGGGGGAAATGGTGTTGTTGATTATTTGCAAAGGCTAAGTTAGTAGGCTGGATTAAAAACCTAGGTTTAGAATTGCCAATAACTGGTTATATTTACTATTCAGATTATTGGTTCTTAAATTTTATAGTGCGTAAGCATTATAGGCATTTTTGTTTAAAATGTAGATTTCACTCTCTGGTGTTGGGCCAGGAATCAACATCATTGATCGAATCAACATTCAATCAATATTATAACAGGCATCACAGATTATGCTGATAAAATGATTTATCTCTTGTTGCAGCCTCCAAAATGGATCTTAAGAGAAGGATTAAGAAGGTGCTCCCAGGAAAAAATAATAAGAGAAGGGGAAAACACTAAAGAGAAACAGAAGAAGCCAAGCATGAGTGACTTTCAGGCAAAGCACTGTGATTCCATGGAGTGCTCTGGAGCATAAATTACACTTCAGTGTCTGTCCCAGCTTGAATCAAGTGAGCTAGGTTTTAATAAACTGTCCCCATTTCAGTCATAAGCTTAGGGGTAACTCAAGGGAGATTTTAATTCACAATTACTTCCAGCTCTACATGCGTATGTGTATGTCTTAGTGTGTGGATCCACAAACCTAGTTAGTCTCCCAAAGAAGAGTTTTACCTGAAGATCCTTATAAATAAAACCACATTTAAACTGGGGGAAAGGAATAAATCTAAGGTGATCTTTGTAGAGCACTAACTCTGTCCCCTACAGTATCTGAAACACATTTTTAAGGACATTGCTTTTTATTTTTGTTTGATTTGTCCAAAAATTGAGTCATGGATGACATAGGATTTGCATAACACTGGTACTTTACAAAAAGGAAAAGGATAATACACCAAAATTTAGATCAGGGCAGTTTAATATAGAGTGGAGATAATTTTCTGAATCAGAGCCAAAGTTGTCTTTAGGAACTTGATAGTGCAAGATTAGAGACTAAAGCAGAACCTGTTCATTTGCTGATGTGTTCACCTGTTACTTTATCTCTATTGATAAATTAGGTTCCATCCTTCACCTATTCATTCATGAACATATGAGTAATAAGGAAGTACTGGGGGGTGGGTTTATGGCTCACATCAGCCTTCCTTTTTGGGTTTGTCCATATTTTTCTCAGGTAATTTCTATTATTTAAGTTTTTCACCCAGCCTAGACAAGGTGAAAAGATGAGAAAGAAACTAATGTCTACATGCAACCTAAGATATCCCACTGAGACATATTCTGTAACATCATCAATTCAATTTTTGTTACAGATTTTTCTTTCAGTTTTTTAAAAATTCCAACATTGTGTTTGCTAGCATTAAGTGAAAAAAATGTGTTTCCCTATCTCTGTTACAGTAAGAGAGAGCTATGTATGGTCTCAAGGCTGAAAGAAACTCAGATAAGCTTGACTGACTAGGGAACATGAGATGGAGTAAATTTATCTGGAGAAACAGACTGTTCAAATATAACTTGCTTCTCCTATAGTGTGTTTATAGAAAGCTTAACATCTGCATGAATGTGATACTTGTTGAAAACATGTTTGGGAAATCTGAGTAAGAAGAATGTGACTTCTGTTACACCTATAATTAAATATATACAGTTGGCACAAGGGAAAATGGTGAAATACCCTGAGTCAAAATAAAAAAAATAAATAAGTGTAAGAATTTCTTATAATTTTAAGCATACTTGATTATGTCCCAGCTAGGCCCTCGTGCTGAAGAACAGCTTCAAAAAGTCATGAGGAAGGTCAATCTAAAGGTATTCAGATAAAACATTCAGGACTTTTTTCTATGATTCTTCTATGAGGATAGATGTATGTGGGTATATATGCATATTTGTATAAATGTGTACTTAGGTATGAATACTTCAAATTGAATAGCACTATAGGAATTTAAATTAGTCACAAATACCGTAGTATTTACTAAAGTGATAATTGATTATTGCTCTAGAAAAATCTTTCTCAATGAACCTATTTTCTCAAATTCATATTCAATCTTACTCAGAATTAGAAATGAATTTAAGTGAATCAAGTTGTAGTAGAACCAACTATTTTATAGTGCTCTTAAACTCCTCCACCTGTGTTTTCTCTCTTATTCTTCCACCTCCTCTAGAGCTTTATTTCCATGGTGGGTAATTCTAACTTGGACACTGTCTTGAAATTATTGTTTTGATCTCTCAACAAGCAACTCTCTACTATTGACTTGGTTTTCTGATTGGACAGGCATTTGCAAGTTAGTCAATGATAGTCTCCTATTTCACTTCACAGTTTTATTTCTTAGAGTTTTTTGCAAATATATTGGTACTCTTGACTTTTAAAAATCACTCTGTTATGAGTCCTGTTAGCAATCCCAACGAACAAATTTCCTCTGGTAAATTGATAAAATTGAGTTTCTGACCCTGAAATTATGAAAATCCTATTGGAGTATAGATACTCTTTGAGTCTCTTTCTCACAAAAAATGCTTACACAAATGCTATAGTAGCTCCTTTTACTGTGATTTGAATATGCACATTTCTCCAATGTTTATTTAAATTAAATAAAATTAATAAACATTGTTGTTTCTTCTAACTTCCAGCTGATGCTTTACATTTCCTTGAAGTCTATTATCAATCACTTCCTCACAGTATCATTCTGAGATTAGTTCAAATGTCCATATCCAACAGCCTCGTGGAAGCATATACTTCTCACACATACCAGTTACCAGAATTTTAGTATAGTTTACAATATTTGTATGTATATTTGATTAAAATATGTGTCTCCATCTAAGCATAGACACCATATGTGCCCACCATGTATTACTGCACATGGCACATAGTGGGCAGTCAAATGTTTGTTGACTTAATGGGTAAATTAGATAATAAATTATTTCTTATAGGAATTTATTATGTTACTTGTCTTTATTAAATTACAACTCTTCCATTCCTTAATTTTATGAAATAATTTTCTTCTAACCACACAATTCCCCACAGGTGCTTTGTTGAAAGTAATTAATGTCATAAGTACAAAATAGTCAATTGTTTTGCTATTCTCTCAAATTTTCTGCAGCATTTGGCACAGTTGATTGGTCCCTCAAGGCTACTTTGGAATGCTTTCACTCTTTAAGTTTGCAAGATATTTCAATATTGTTTCATCATCTACTTCTCAAATTTCCCTATCTCTGTTGTTTTTAGCTTACCCCAAGCTTTCTCCAAATGTGAGCATTTATTAAAGGCTTAGTTCCTGACTATGGAATCACTGTTCTAAAATAACTACCCTAGTGTATTCTGTCTCATACTTTCAATTATTTTTGCTAGATCTGTATGCTTGACCTATCCTATCATCAGAGCTCAAGTTCCCTAGTGTAAACTCCCTACTGAATATTTCTGTGAATGCCCTTCAACTACCTAGTTACTTCTTCATTTGCTCTTGAACATACTAACTCTCTCAGACAAAGATGGGAAATTCATTCATCTGTTTCATTCCTGATATAATGATTTCATTTCCCAGACCTGTCAATTCTTCCTCATCATTTGTCACATGCATCAATTATTTTTAGTTCCCATCTTCAAAATCTCAGTACTTCAGAGTACAAAATAATTTATCAACTCATGCTGCAACCACAAATTTAAACAGCCACATTTTCCTATCTTTATGTTATTCCAGTCCTACCCACTCATTCCTTCTGGCCCAATAATACAGCATTCTTTTGCTCTCTCCTATGAACACTGGGACTTAATGCACATACCAGCCCTAGTTGCATAATGCTCTCTTACAAGTTAGCCTTTTGTTCACACAATAGCATAATTGTAATTCATATACTACTGCTTCTTTTTTAGTTTATTTTTTCAGTTATAATTGACATACAATGTTATACCAGTTTCAGGTGTACAACACAGTGATTAGACATTTATATACTTATGAAGTGATCCCCCCAATAAATCCAGTACCTATCTGACACCATACATAGTTATTACAATATTACTGACTATATTCCTTGTGGCTTAGTTTTTTCCTTTTTTACTGTATTTATTGGGGTGACACTGGTCAATAAAATTATATAGATTTCAAGAGGGAGAAAGTTTAGAACCAACTGATTTCACTCATATGTGGTATATAAAACTGAAAGCAACAAACAAGCAGGACAAACAAAAACTTAAGACACAGACAACAGTACAGTGGTCCCTAGAGGGAAAGGGAGGGTAGGGGTAGGTAAATAGGTAAAGGGGGTCAAATATATGGTGACCGAAAAATATATGACTTTGGGTGATGAACACACAGTGCAATATACAGATGATGTATTATAGTATTGTACATTACTGTTTTTTTAAAAAGATTATAAGCTACTTTGTAACATGGATACCTGCTCCTGCCACAACTTTATTAGGCAGCAGTGTTAAGATTTCTTAAAACATGGTGTCCTGGTTCATCCTTCATATTGCAGTATCATGGTTCAATTTTATCTAATTAATATTATATATAAAAAGAAACATATGCTCATAAACCACTTTCAAGATATGATAATACTTTTATGAATATATTACCCTAGAATTTACAAGGCAATTCTAATATTTTACCCCTCTTGAACATCTCAACAAAATTAGTTAATGAAATTAGTTTAAAGTTTTTACTCATTTTATAAATGAGAACACTGACATTATGAAAAGCTAAATGAATTGCTTATTAAAAACAACTACTGCCCTTTGCACCAGAGCCATGCTAAACCAAATCCTGCTCCACAGGTTCAGCCCCTGCACAACAGCTCCTCCAATGTATTTATGGCCAATTCTCACGACCAATCAACTAGAGAGTCAATTCCACCATTTGACATACAAACAGTAATAAAGGCTCAACTAAAACAGGAGGAACCACACAAACCATACAAGGGACACTCCTGGAGTACCTGGCTCAGGTTACCAGAGAGACTGCACCATTGGGTCCCAAAAGACACCTACTACATATGGCCATTCTACTCAGACTGAGAGACATAGCAGCTATACCTAATACATTGAAACAAACAAATGGAGACAGCCAAAATAGGGAGACAAAGAAATACAGCCCAAATAAAAGAACAGAATAAAACTCCAGAACAAAAATTAAATGAAATAGAGGCAAGCAACATACCAGAGACAGAGTTCAAAACAATGGTTATAAGGATGCTTAAAGAATTTGGTGAGAACTTCAGAAGAGATATAGCAAGTATAGAAAAGGACAGAGAAACCATAAAAAAGAGCCACTCAGAAGTAAAGAATACAATAAATGAAATGAAGAACACAGTAGAAGGAATCAACAGCAGACAGATGAAACAAAAAATTAAATCAGCAATTTGAAAGACAAAGTAGCAGAAAATAACCAATCAGAACAGCAAAATCAAAGAAAAATCTAAAAAGATGAGGACAGTTTAAGAGACTGTCGGGACAGCACCAAGCATAACAACATTTACATATTAGGGGTACAAGAAGGAGAAGAGAGAAAGCAAGGAATTGAAAACTGCCAGGGTCCTGCCTCGGCGTTCCAGAGAACAGTACCTGAAGTGGGGTGCGAGGTTTAAGGAAATAAAGAGACAAAGAAACAAAGAGGGCCCGGGAGGACTCCAGTAAATACTGAAGCCCCGAGTTTATTTCACATGGCATATTTAAGGGAGGCACTACGTGCATACAGAGCATCAGATCATACAATTAACAATATCATCCTCTGTCCCTGTTCTGTCCCTATTAGATAAGCAACATCTCCTGCTAGCTAAGCAGCTATACTTATATGAATATAAGTATTCATTCTCAAGGCTGTCACTATGCCTGGTTCCTTGTTCTCAAGAACTTGCTGTTCTTACCAGACTATCAGGATCTGCACAGGCATTTGCTTAGGCTGCANGGTTCCTTGTTCTCAAGAACTTGCTGTTCTTACCAGACTATCAGGATCTGCACAGGCATTTGCTTAGGCTGCAGAAAGTATCTAGTAGCAAGCAGCTCTCAAGGCTGCAGCAAGTGGCAGGCAGCTTTCAGCAGCTCTCATGAGGCAAGCAGCTCTCATGGCTCCCAACAGAAAACCAATTTGAATAAATAATGAGGGAAAACTTTCT
Organism: Hipposideros armiger; assembly: GCF_001890085.2. Taxonomy (NCBI): domain Eukaryota; kingdom Metazoa; phylum Chordata; class Mammalia; order Chiroptera; family Hipposideridae; genus Hipposideros; species Hipposideros armiger. The sequence goes on from NW_017731895.1 coordinate 526,655, forward strand.
TAACCTGGAGAAGTAAATAGACATACAAGCCCAGGAAGCACAGAAAGTTCCAAACAAAATGAACCTACACGGGCCCAAATCAAGATATATTATAATTAAAATGCAGGGGGCCAGCCAAGAAGCTCAGTTGGTTAAGAGCAAGAGCTTTGAGCAACGGGGTTGCCAGTTCAATTCCCACTTGGGCCAGTGAGCTGCACCCAAGCTGAGCTGCCACTGGGCTGCCAACAGGTGGCAGGATGGTGCCTGGACTTGGAGCTGAGTTGGCTGCGCCCTCCACAACTAAGATTGAAGGACAGCAATTTGGCTGTTCCTCTTCCCCAATTCCCCAACACTATTCTCCTCCCCCAACTCCCCAATAAAATCCATATAAATAAATAAATAAATAAATAAATAAATAAATAAAATGCCAAAGGTTAAAGACAAAGAAAGCATCTTGAAAGACATTTAGTTACCTACAAGGGAGCTCCCATAAGACTGTCAGCTGATTTTTTGACAGAAAATTTGCAGGCCAGAAGGGATTGAAACAAAATATTCAAAATACAACAAAGTTTTCACACAAAAAAAATTAAAAACGGGGTCATATGATGACTGAAATGGTAATTATAAGTGTTTGAACACAATGCAAAATATAGATGATGTATTATAGAAATGCACACTTGAAACCTGTATAATTTTACTAATCAAAGTCACCCCAATAAATTTAATAAAAATTTAAAAAGTGTTTGATATTGAAACAATAATTTTGATGGCTTTTGAGTGACATGTTAAAATGATAATGTGAAAATGTCAGAGGAAAAGCATCATAGCATTAAATGCACACTATTTGAAAGCTATGCAAAATATAATGCACAGAAAAAAGAAGACTGAAAGAAAATATACCAGTATATTTATATTGTTCTTATTAAGGTACTATAAATAGGGGGATTTTTACTCCTCTATGCAATGTGAAAATTTCAGTATAACTTAATTATAATTTCTAAATGATGTTAAATTCAACCAGCTTAGTTAGATACAGATGACCCAATATTCAAACTCGTTTCTTCTGGAACTGAATCTAGCATTATCTGCTACACAAAGCTTTCTATGGGAAAACAAAAACTGGTGGAATTGTTTATATCATATAAAAATGCAACAATAACATCAGTAAAGCAGGCTATGCGCATCTGAATGCATTTCAGAATTTCCTGAGTTCTGGAAGAAATTTTTATAAACTGGCATTATTTTTTGTCTCAAATTTAACAAGTTTTTGGTGTGTTTTAGCCTATCTGCTACTCTTTCAACATTTGCCATTTTGTTGCAAGTGCTTCACTTCATTATTTAAAAAAAAGAGTGAACTTACAGGTGTGTGAGTAACGCAGAATAATGTTATATGTACAGCTCTATTATATATATATATATATATATATATATATATATATATATATTATTTATGGCAGTACAGAACATTATCCATATCCTATCAGGTTCCTTCATGCCCCTTCCCATTATAGACACCTTCCCTAGAAATCATGATGCTGATTTTAGTTACAATGTATTAATTCTGCCAGTTTTAAATTTTAAAGAAATAGTATCATACCATACATTTTTTTGTGCAGTTCCTTTCACTTAACATTGTATTTGTAATAATAATTCATGAATTTTAATGAAACAGTATTTTGTTCATTTTCATTGCAATATAACATTTTGTTACATATACCACCATTTGTTTATATATTGTACTCCTGATGGGCAATTGGATTATTTCCAGTTTGGGCCTACAATGAATAAAACTGTTATGAAAGTTTTGGTACTTGTCTTTTGGTGGACATATGCTCTCTCATCTCTTGGATATGTATGTACCCAGTAAAAAAGTAGCTCAATCATAGAATAGGTGTATATTTAGCTGTAGTCAAAACAGACAAACAGAATATCATACATTTTTTAAAGCCTACATACCAATGAGAAACTAGAAACTGATCTTGTAATAAACTAAATCAATCTTGAAAAAAGGGACTTTTTGAAAAAGAGTACAAAAAAATCTGGCTGACTATAATATTGCATTAATTTCACTGCTGAATTTCATATCTCTATGATTTATGTAGGCAAGAAATTTTGTTTTTGCAGAAACATTAAGAACCACATATCACGATATCTGTGTTCTTCCTAGTACAAAAATAAATGTAAATCATTGCATAGTATATATTTACCACTTTGAATTCCTCTTCTCAAAAGCATTATTTCTCTCACAAATTATTACTACCTCACAAAGCAGAAGAAAATACATAGTTGTGTTCTGCTACCAAGTTCCCTTTATATTAACAGGAACTGAAAACATTCTAACAAATCAATATTTGAGAAGCTAATCTTAAAAAAATGACCTATTAACTTGATTGAGTTTTCAGCATAGATTCAAAAAAGATTGTTTCAAATACATAGACAAACATCACTTTTTAATTTCATCACATCAAAACTCTATACATTCTTTTCATCCACTGATATTGTCAAGCAGGATGATCCAACTACCAATAATAGGTGAGGATTCTCACCATATAGACAGTGACAAAGATCATAATGCCAACCACTAGAAGTAGGACCCCACAGATGTCACCCCACAAGGCACTGACTGGACCAATGCTTTACTCAGAAAAGACATGCAGCAAAATCAGTATTTGTAGTGTGGGCTGGTCTTCTATGGCCAGTGTGTCCCTTTCAATAATTAAGACAAAGCAAATAAACTGTATACACCCCTCTCCTGCTACAAGCCAAGATGCATTTCATTACCATGACAGGCAGATATACTGGTGGGACTGACCATGTGCTTTTTCACACACGTGCTTAAATAATACAATGAAGTTCACTGCACACTTATAACAAGGAAACATTCTCTTAATAAGGAAAAAGAATCCTGAACCAATAAACAGTTCAGCACTCAGCCTCTATATAAGGGAATATTCCAGGTCCAGGGCAACTGAATGAACAATCCCAGAAAGGGACAGCAGGTCATGTGATGGCTGCATCTCCAATAGATATGCTTTCAAGTTTGATTACAGAAAGGCCTCTGGTAAGGAGTATAATTAATTATGTAGCACAATTTAAACATCTGCATCATATTTTTGTATTGGGGTAAAAACACATAATATAAATTTACCTCTTAATAATTTTAAGCATACATTACAGTATTAATTATATGATATAAAGTATAGTGTGGGAATGGAGTCAAGGGAATTGTAATAGATATGTATGATGTTGTGGGGGCAGGGCGGCGGCGGATTGGTGGAGTTATCACTTCAAGGGATAAAAAGAATAACTATTGCACTGTCTTGTACAGCTGAAATTAATTCTAAAAAATGTGTACTTCACAACAAAAAAAATTCCAAGTAAATTATAGAAGTCAACCTGGAAAAAAAAATCATGGAACTATAGCACTGAAAAAGATAAATTTGAGTGTATGTAAATTACATGTCAATAAAAATGACCAAAAAAGAAAGAAAAAACTATACGAAGGACAGATTTAGTTCAGGCATGTTAGGAAATCTCACTGTGATGGTTCAATATGAAGTTATGTATTAACACAATTCATCATATATGATTTTAATAGAAGCCTGAAAAGCAGTTTGTAAAATTGAAAATTTCATATCCATTTTTCAAAAAACACTTAAATAAGATATTGAAGATAATTTCTAAAAATCATTAACAGATTTCTTTTTTCTTTTATTAAAGTTTGTAGGAGTAACAATCGTTAGTAAAGTTACATATGTTTCAGGTGTACAATTCTGTAGTACATCATCCATATATCACATTGAGTGTTCACCACCCAGAGTCAGTTCTCTTTCCATCACCATATATTTAATCTGTTTTGCCTTCATCTACCACTCCCGTTCCCCTTACCCTCCGGTAGCCACTAAACTATTGTCTGTGTCTATGAGATTTGTTCCTTCATTTGTTTTTCTTGTTCCTTTGTTGTTTTCAGTTTTACATTCCACATATCAGTGATATCACATGGTTCTCAACTTTTTCTTTGACTTATTTTGCTTAGCATAATAATCTCAAGATCCATCCATGTTGTCGCATATTGCACTTTATGTATGGTGGCCAAGGCATGGAAACATCCAAAGTGTCCTTTGATAAATGATTAGATAAAGAAGATGTGGTATGTATATACAATGGAATACTATTCTGCCATAAGAAAAGATGAAATAGTGCCATTAACTGTTAACAGCATATGTCCCCTAAGGTTTATCTGTGGTTATCTCTATAAAGCAGGATTAAGAGTGTTTCAGCATTGTAGAAAGAGTAAGTAGAATTTAGTTGGAAGTCAAATATATATATATATATATATATGGATTGCCAAGCATTTGGGTGAGCTTAAGCTAAATAGACTAAGTGGTTGATTTTGCAACACAATTTGTTAATTCTCTAATAGCTCTTAACATCCTAAGAACAGAAGATGAGAAGTCAATCACACAGGTTTGTGGACTGGCATGATTCTAATAGTGAAAGATCAAAAGTCTGGCCAATTTTTGAAACTATGCAAGAATATCAATTAAAGCATTTACTTTATTTCTATAGGATAGATAGGGAAGTCAATGAGATCAGAAATTGTTCTGCTAGACATAGAAAATACCATGAGATCAATGTGTAAACAATTATAATGAAGGTATAAGCAGGAGTGAGACTGGGGGATGAAATAAGTTATATACTACTACTACTACTGATAATAATATAATTTTAAGGGTGAGATATTTTTTTTTATTTTTTGCTTTAAATTATATTTTGAAAAAAATTTAGAGTTTCACAAACATTGCAAAAGTAATTATGACATACGCTTTATCCAGATTTTGCAAATGTTAACATCTTACATAATCAAAGTACAATTATCAAAGTCATAAAATCAGCACTGATACAATTATATTATCTAATCTGAAGATATTATACAAATATCACTAATTTTACTCTTAATGTCTTCTTTCTTGGCTAGAATCCATTCCAGGAAAATGTGTTGCATTAATTGCCATGTTACCTAGTCTTATGAGTAGATGAATTTAAATGATAACAATGTTCAAGTGTCAGTGGGTGACTAAAGTGGAAAGGTGATGAAATCACTTTGGAGAAGATCACAGAATTCATTTGTTCATTTATTCATTTAATAAATAATTTTTGAGCCTTTAATATGTGCCAGACAAATATTTATGTGCTGAATGTTGGCAATGGTATAGGAAATATGTCATAGTCTCTTCCTTCAGAAAGATCTGAATCTCATTCAGATACAAGTCTCTTTTATGATTCTAACCAGAGGAAAATCTCAAAGAGGTTATAACAATTTTATAATTTACTTTGAAATACTTCCAATTATTATCAACCATACTGAGGACTGTCTTGCCAATTTTATGTTTACACATTTCTTGGCACATTGTTGGAATTTAATACAAGTTAATGAATGATAATGAGCAGCATGACCCCCTAAAGACTGAGATCACACATTCACCACCACCTTCAAGTATAGAGTTGAAATATGAATCAATTTCATTGTTCATATGAGATTTCATATAGAGAAAATTCAATGTTGTATATTACCATGGGCTGTCATACTAATAGTTAAACTACTACTGCACTTCCAAATAGATGTCTACATTCCATATTAAATAATAGCTAATGGAACGCTAAAATGCTTTATCACTGATAGAACACAAATTCCATGGCCCCCCACTGGCTATAGGATAAAACAGTTTACTTAGTTCAACATTCAAGCCTTTCTAAAACCTAATTCTCACATTCCAGCCATTCTCCAATTTCTGTTCTTTATGAAAACATTCCTCCATTTCAGACACTGATGCACAACATGCCCTGTGTGCTGTCCCTCCCATTTGTACTGTTCATTCCAAATTCAAAAACATTTTCTTCTCTCTTAACTATGTAAAGTGTTTCCACCCTTTGTTTCCCTCATGTAGTAATTGCTTAATAGCTGTTTCCTGACTAATTCTCTAGAATGTTCTCCTAAATTTTAAAATGGAGGAAACAAAACCTTGAGAACATCATCTAAGAACCCTGTCCTTAACCTATCTACAATAAGAAAGCAGTTATCAAACAATGCAAATAGTGAAGAGCCTGGGGTTCTTCCCAAGTATTCATATTTATAAGCTATCCTTTTTGTTTCTACACAACATACACTTTCTTATGGAAACTATAATAATAAAAATAATACAATGTCTATGTTTTAAGTAGGAGTAAGTATTCTTTTTCCATATTTTAAACAATGAAAATTGATTATGTACAATGATATAATATAAACACTATTGTGTTTCTTAAAATCCATATCCATTGCAATATACAGATGGTGTAATACAGAAATATACACTTGAACCTGTATAATTTACTAACTATTGTCACTCCAATAAATTTAATAAATAAAAAAAATATTTGAATAAAAACAGAATTATTGAAAAACAAAATGTTATTTCACATTTAAAATATCAATGTTGCATAGTGTTCCCAAGAGTTCATTCTCCTGAGTACTACATGTTATAAAATTAGAATTCCAGCAGGAGTTCTGGAATGTAAAACATCTATAATGAATTTAAAAGGTATAATAATTCTTCTACAGGCACCTTCATAGAAATGCCATAAATAATTATTAGTGCATATAAAGAAGAGTCTTTCCAAGATTAGAGAAGAATGATTAAGCTCAATTATACAGAAAGGTTGAATAAACCCTTATTAAATGAAAAATAATACTCAAGTAGATGACATACTTTTAAAACAAATAAGCAAGTTATAATTCCAGTCCACTTTCAAATATCAGTGTATATTTCAAGCCACTTTGAGTGGTTTACTGTGAAGCCTTACACTACCATATTGTTAGTCTATTGACCAACTTAGGGAAAGTAATGTCTCTCACTGTCAGTGCAACATCACCCCAGAAGGTGGGGGCATGCTGCTATAAAATACTTGAACACCCGTTCCACCCTAACCCAACCATAATACACATAGCTATCTTACCCTCTTCATCCAATTCCTAATTTTCCAAGACTTAATACATTGCATGTTGAAAAAATCATCTCCACATTTATATCTTTCTCTCTCCACAAATTTCCTTTCTGATGTTCTCAACTGTTAGAGTTCAGACAGACAGATTGGTACAAATAAAACCCTTAAGAGAATTTTTCTCCTTCATATTTTCTACAATTTTCTCATGCAAATCTCTGGGAATGGAAAATATGGGGATGAATTCTCTGTGAAAAAAATTAGTAGTGGAGACTTTGTGTTTAAAACAATGTGAGTTGCTATTGAATTATGCAGCATTGCCTTTAAAATATGCACACAATTTTAGCGTTCCAGCTTATTCATAGACTTACCTGAAGAGGAGGAAAGCAAAAGAGACAGATTAGTTGAGAGCACACAATCATGTCCTACAGATATTTTTGTTAACTGTGCCTCTGAATAGTTTGGCATACATGCTTTCCAAAGTGAATTTCAAAAAATTCCAAAGTTGGGGCCGTCTGAGTGGCTCAGTTGGTTAAGAACACGAGCTCTGAGCAATAGGGTCACTGTCTCGATTCCCACATGGACCAGTGAGATGCGTCCAAGCTGAGCTGCCGCTGAACTGGTGAGAGTGCATGCTCTTAGCAGCAAGGTTGCCGGTTCAACTTTCACATGGGATGGTGGACTATGCTCCCCCCACTATCCCCATCTAGATTGAAAGCAGCGACTGGATTTGGAGCTGAGCTTGCACTCCCCACAACTAAGATTGAAGGACAACAACTTGACTTAGAGCTGATGGGTCCTGGAAAAACACAATATTCCCCTTCCCCAATTCCTCAACACTGTTCCCCTCCCCAATTCCCCAATACAAATCTTAAAAATAAAGAGAATTCCCAAAGTTATTTCAAGAATTTGCTACATGCTTTTTTACATTGATTTTGTAGCAAGCAAATTTATTGTATTTGTTTATTGTTTCTAATAGCTTTTTGGTGGAGTCTTTAGTGTTTTCTATATATAGCATCATGTCATCTGCAAAAAGTGAAAATTTAACTTCTTCATTCCCAATCTGGATGTCTTTTATTTATTTCACTTGCCTGATTGCTTTGGCTAGGACTCCCAATACTATGTTGAATAACAATGGTGATAGGGGCCAACCCTGTCTATTTTCTGAACATAGAGCAAGAGGGTTCATTTTTTCACTGCTAATTATGATATTAGCTGAGGGTTTGTCATATATGGCCTTTTTATTACGAACATAGTTAAAATGGCCATATTACCCAAAGCAATATACAGATTTAATTCAATCCCCAACAAAATCCCAATGGCATTGTTTAAAGAAATAGAACAAAAATCATCAGATTTGTATGGAATCACAAAGGACCCTGAAAAGCCAAAGCAATCCTAAGAAAACAGAATAATGCTGGAGGTATCACACTCCCTGACTTCAGCTAATACTACAGGGCAACAATAACCAAAACAGCATGTTACTGGCAGAAAATCAGATACATAGACCAATGGAATAGAATTGAGAATTCAGAAATAAACCCAAATAAATATGGTCAGATAATTTTCAACAAAGGAGCCAAAAACAAACAATTGAGAAAAGAAAGCCTCTTCAGTAAATGGTGCTGGGAAAATTGGAAAGCCATGTGTAAAACAATGAAACCAGAATGCTATCTGTCACCATGTACAAACATTAGCACAAAATGGATCAAAGTCCTAAACATAATATCTGAAATAATAAACTGTATAGAAGATAGCATACGTACTAAAGTTATGGACCTTGGGTTCAAGGAGGGTTTTCTGAATTTGACCTCAAAAGCAAGGCAAATAATAGCTAAATTGAATGAATGGGACTACATCAACTAAAAAGCTTCTGCAAAGCAAAAGAAACCACCGACAAAATACAGAGGCAGCCAACTGAATGGGAGAAGATTTTTGCAAACATCACCTCCAATATGGGGCTAATATCCAAAATATTTAATGAACTCATACAAATCTACAACAAAAAAACAAACAATTTCATTAAAAATGGACAGAGGACCTGAATAGACATTTCTCCAAAGAGGACATACAGATGGCCAATAGACATGAAAAAAAGCTCAACATCCCTAATCATCAGGGAAATACAAATAAAAACACAATGAGATATCACTTCAATGAGATATCATTTCACACCAGTTAAAATGGCTATCATCAGCAAAACAAATAATAACAAGTGTTGGAAAGGCTGTGGGGAAAAAGGAACCCTCATACACTGTTGGTGGGAATGCTGATTGGTGTAGCCACAATGAAAAGCAGTGTAGAGATTCCTCAAAATTTAAAAATAGAATTACCCTATGACCCAGCAATCCCTCTCTTGGGTATCTGCCCAAAAAATCTGAAAACATTTACCCATAAAGATATATGTACTCCAATGTTCATTGCAGATTTCTATTTTTGATATCACTAATTCTTTCTTCCATCTGGTGAAGTTTATTTCTTAAGCTTACTATTTCATTCTTCATCTCTTTTATTGAGTTCTTTGGCTCCAGAATTTCTATTTGGTTCTTCTTAAAATTTTCAACCTCTTTAGTAAAGTATTTGTTTTGTTCATTGATTTTTCTGAGTTCATTAAACTGCTTCTCTGGGTTTTTTTTGCATCTCATTGAGTTTTTCAGAACTACAATTGAATCCTCTGTCATTAAAGTCACATTTATGTGAATGCCTTCACATTCATTTTCTGGATATTTTTCATTTTATTTCTTATCTGCCTTGTTACCTTGGTTATTCATGGCACTTAATTAAACATTATTTCTCTTCCTGGCCATTAACAGAATTGGATTCTGCAGCATGTTGATATAAAGAGGTCTTTCTTTTGCTTTCTAGTAGGTGGCATTGGAGCATTTTCTCTTGATACATTCCTGTTTCTTGTGGTGGAAGATTCCCTGGGGATGTGAGTGTCTCTCCTATGAGCAGGTCTCCTAGGTTTCAGGGCACAACCCCCATCAGATAATGTGGTGGGTGATGGGGTTCTGAGCCCCTGAAATCCCTGTGCTTCCCCTAGATCCAGATGCAGTGCTACACTACCTGAGCAGTCATAGGTGCCCCAGTTGGGATCAGCCATGAAATGTGGGGGCACAGTGTTCTGGCAGGGGCCAATAGTGTGTTTGTGGCTCTGTTCTTTGAGTGATGGCAACTGCCAGACCACAGCTGCCTCATCTCTACATCTCCACCCTTGTCACTAGAAGTAGCAGCAGTGTCCAACTGTTGCTCTGGAACTCTCTCTCCAGTTCTCAGGGCTGTAGATATTCTGCTCTTTAACCTGACACTGCTACAGTTTTGATTTTGTTTTCTTTTCCCACTGAAGCCTGATGCTAGCTCTGTGAGGGTATGGGGAGGAGAGCTCTGGGAAGTTGTGGGGAGGTGGCCAGGTTCCATGGCTTTGTTTTCTGCCTGGCAGTGAGAGCTGCTAGACCACAGCTGTTGCACTTTGGTAATTGGCCTCTGCCCCAAAGTCTCAGGGTGTCTTTGCCCCAAGGTCTCTGCCATGATCACTGGATTCAGCTGTACTACATGCTGATCACTCAGGAAGGAATTCTCGGGGTCACAAAGAGTGTACCTACGGCGTGAATCCTCCCCTCTTTCATTATTGGCAGTGAGCTTTGGGCTGTGTTCTCAGCACCCATCTCTGCTCTTCTTCCTCCCCTCCTCTGTTCACTCTGATTTGCTCACCTTCAGATATTTCAATGTGAGGATAAGTCTGACATCCTCATGTGTTGCACAGGGAATCCTTTGTTGAATTATAGCTGTTCAACTTGTTGTACTTCTAGGGGAGATATCAAGGGGGACTGCTCAGGTTGCCATAAGTCTGATATTCACTTAATTAACATCTAATCTCAAATAATTATAGTAGTGGCAAGTAAATATACTATGTTTTGGCACCCTATACTGCCTTTCTGTTGTTTTTTTTTCAGTTACATTTGTCATTCAATATTATTTTATATTATTTTCAGGTATATAGCCTAGTGGTTAGACATTTATGTAATTTATGCAGTGATTTCTCCAATTAGTCTAGTACCCACCTATTATTATACATAGTTGTCCCAAAATTATTGACTATATTTTCTGTGCTCTCCTTTACATCCTCGTGACTGTATTATAACTATTTACCCTATTCTGCCTTTCTTGAAGCACTTGCTTACTGTGGCCCTGGTCACCATCTCAATGTTTATCGAGGTTCACTGTTACTTGAGATAATCTGGAGTTCGGGGTTGAAAACCTAAAAGTGAGTATAGCGGACTATGGCAACTTTGTCCCTCTCTCCTGAGGACAGTAGAATGAGGTGCTTTAGGTTAGCCATGTGCTGTAATGGAAGTGGTTTGAGCTACTCTGGTGGATTCATTTGCTTATGCATAAGAAAGGAAGTACAATGTAACTTCACCATACTGCAGAGACTGCTGGTTATTCATTAGCTTTTTAGCTTCTGGAAAGGAAATAGAGCTGAACTAGAATTGTTCGTCTATTACCAGTGTCTACATTGTATTTCTTTCTAGCTAGGATTTCTCAAACGGGCTATCTGCTGCCTGAAGAAGGTGAAATAAAGACGTACCTACTCCTTCTCCTACCCTCCCTTTTCTCATTCACTCTCTATTCAAGCAGGGTATATATTTTGACTTGCAGATAAATAACTATGCTGTTTAAAGTCTGTTCTCAGGCTAAGCAACAAAGTGAAATATTTTAACTGAAGCAGAGGTAGTGCTAGGCGAAGGAGTAGGGAAGAAAGCTACTCACTTCGAGAACAGTATTCTATGTGGAGAAAGTAAATGGTCAAGAGTAGAAGCTTCAGCATATGAGTATTTATGTTCCCTAGTCAAAAGTAGATGACACTGAGAAATGAGGATGCGTGGTATGAAGAACTGTTCTTGGTCACTCTGAACTTTGTCAGCACTTGAATATATTGTCAGGAGAGATGAGGTACTCAAGAATCCTCAAATATATACTCTTGAAACAGGAGTGCAGACACATTGTAGAATAAGATAGGTGAGAAAGAAGAACTGCAGTTGAGGAAATATTTTAATAGTAATATTTGTATCCTTCCACTTAGCTGTCAAGTTTGGGAAAGGACTGGGATAAAACTGGGAAATCTCCTACTGTGTTTCTCAGAAGAAGAAACAAGATGGTCCTGAAAATATCCCTCTTGAAGAAGGAAATGCTGGAGCATCTTAACTGAACTCCTGACATACGGGGTCTGGCAATTACATTCACAAACTCATCCTAGAAAATGTGTTATGTAACTCATTGCTGAATATCACTATGGTCACCTTCGAAGTACTCTTCTTGGGAAGCTATGTACTGACTCCAGCACCTAGTCCATTCTTCAAAGCAATTTTGGAACTCTTTCTGGAATGGCCATCAGAGCTGTCATCGTATTACCCTTGATGTCCTGAATATCATCAAAATGTCTTTCTTTCAATATTTCCTTTATCGTTGGGTAAGAAAAGTCATTGGGGGGCATATCTGGTGAGTATGGAAGGTGTTCCAATACACTTATTTTTTTATTGGCTAAAAACACCCTCACAGACAATGCCATGTGAGCTGGCGCATTGTTGTGATGCAAGAACCATGAATTGGCAAAAAGTTCAGATAGTCTAACTTTTTCACCCAGCTTTTTCAGCACTTCCAAATAGCAAATTTGGTTAACTGTTCATCCAGTTTGTACAAATTCATAATGAATAATCCCTCTGATATCAAAAAAGGTTAGCAACATCGTTGCAACAAGGTCGCTAATTTAATTGTCAAGTCTCGTATATACGTGTCTATAATACTCACTGAAAATTATGGCTACCAGCCATTTTTACCAGCCTCTTGACTTTCTGCCCCTTTTTTTCCACCAATATAAAAATCTCTAATGCTATGAATTGATATATAAACATTAGAACAGTGTAAGAATTTTTTGGTGTTTTTAATATAGCCTCAGAAAAAGGGCCCCATAATCTTATTTTGTGGTATACCTATGTCTAAAACTCAAAAAGTCTGAAATCTCTGAAAGCAGAAGAAACTGTCTAAATATATTATTTCACTAGCAGCACCAGGGTGGATCTAAATAAGCTCTCACTCAAATAAGCTAATTTTTACCTAGGGTGGTACAGACTTTTAAAAACTTTATGTTTTTTCATAAGCTTTTTCATTAGAGTAGATAATGGGGCACATATATTGAAAGGCTTTTTAAAGAACACTGTGGCAGGAGACTGACTTTCTGACTTATACATATCAGGCAATGGCAGCTGGACACCAGCTTAGTAGCTCTCTTGAGTTCATGATGTTAAAGATTCTGCAAAGTTTTCACTCATTACACAGTCCTAGCTTAAGTGAAAGAGCACAGTGATCTTTCATATCTAACATTAGAGAGAAGAGATAGCATAATTTGTGTGGGGGGTGCATGGGAGAAATATATTAATTTGGAGGACGGAAAACTATGTTGATATTTATAATAATTTCTGTAAATGACAACAAACTAGATTACAAAGCATTATGAAAGTAGCATTAGCATTTAATATAAACCAATCAGTCCTAGGAAAAGTTATAATAGATTTTCCTTTCTGTATACTTTTTCTACCTCAGTGTTATCCTCCCACCTCTGGAACCAACTAAAGTGTTTACTTCTGAACAATTTGATTTAGAATTTATCTTGACATAATGGAAATTACAGTGGACTATGAAGCAGGAAGTTCTGGCTGAGCCTCTGCCACCAATTAACTGTGGGAAATTTGAACAAGTACCTCTACCACTTTGTCCTCTATTTCTTACCATGGAAAATGAGAAGTCTGGATTAAATGAGTCACTAGTATCCCTTCTACTGCCCAAATCCTATGATTTTCAAACATTGCTTTCACCTGCTTCACATATATCAAATAATCTCATTGTTTAAAGTGACTTTAATAATCTAATCCACAACACCCAGTCAATATTTTAAACACCACAATATAATATTGATGCTAAATTGCCATTCAGCTTTTTCAGAAACACTTCAGTGCTCAAACACTCACTATCTTTTGTAGTAACTCATTCTATCTGTTTATACTTCAAGCGATTAAAGTTCTTAAAATCTATCAAAATTAACTATTTCTGTTCAATGAAAGATAACATAGTTTTAATGAGCAGATAACCAATTGGAAGAAGATACTTAAAATGCTAAAACCAGAAAATGAATAATATCTAATATACAAGAAACTACTAAAAATCAACAATAAAACTATATAAATCACAATAGAAAATTGAGCAAATTATTCACATAGGAAGATTACTGATAAAAAATCCAAATATTAAGAATTAATTGAAAATATGATCTAACAGATTAATAATCAGAGAAGTGAAACTTAAAACAGTGAGCTCTGGGCCAGCTGAGTGGTGCGATGCTTAAGAACTGTCTTGGAATGCCAGAAGGCACCGGTTCGGATCCCACATAAGAGGGCCAGTGACACTGCCCTCCACAGCTAAGATGCTGAACAACAGCTCGACTTGGAGCTGGGCTGCCATGAGTCGCTAGCGACAGTGTAGCCTGCAGCCCCTGTGGCAGTGGGTAGTCATGGGCTGCTGTGTGTAGCTGGCAGCCAGCGTGAGTGGCCAACAGCCGCAGTGAGAGGCCTTCCAGAAGCCAGCAACTGATGTGCCTTGCCCAAGAAGAGCACAATGATGGTGCCAACTTGGTCCAGTGAAGCAATGTCCTCCACAACTAGACTGAAGAACAAAGAGACAGCAACTTCCCCCAATTCCCCAATAAAAATGTCTTTAAAAAACAAACAAACAAACAAAAAACAAAAACAGTGAGCTCTCAGTTTACATCCATTTGACCAAAGTTAGAGTAGTTAATAATCTGCCACATGTTAACAGGGATGTGAGTCCAGATCAAGCCTCTGGATGGCCCAAAGGACAAATGAAATTCTTGCCCATTTTTGAACATTTAAAAAAATAAGAATGTTTTTTGTTTTTGATAGATAATAAGAAAAGAAAATAATAATAATAATAATAAGAAGAAGAAGAAGAAGAAGAAGAAGGAGAAGAAAAAGGAGGAGGAGGAGGAGCAAAAGAAGAAACAAAAAAGACTTTGGGGCCTGCAAAACTAAAAATATTTACTATCTGGCCCATTTATAGAAAAAGTTTGCTAGTCCCTGGGCTCCAAGATCTTTCATGCAGTGTTGAAGGAAGGAGCCATTCTAGAGAACAATATGGAACTATTTAGTCAAACTAAGTATATGTATACTGTGTAACTCAGGATATGTTATCTTACAAAAGTACAAAAGGGTACATGTCCAAGGCTATTTATTGCAATATTGTTTATGGTGGTAAAGAGTTGAAGGTGATTGGGATATTCATCACTGGGGTATTTGATAGGTAAAATGTAATGAATGTGCATTATGGAGATTATGTAACATTTAGAAATGACAAAATAGATATACACACAGTAAATTAGATAGAGCTTAAAAAACATGCAAGTGAAAAAAGGAAAACAGAATGAGATCTATATCACAATACTATTTATATAAATTAAAATTGTAAAAGCACAGAACAACAAAAAACATTTCACAAGTAGACAAATATTAAAATATTAGAACGATTGCCTGGGGAATGAAAAAATGGAAATGGATAAAAACAAACAAACAAATACGGACCTTGCAAGCAGCACTGATATCAGTGTGCCATCAAATGAGAAGTATGATTAACTCAGCCCTCCACAACACAGATGCACATTAAGAAAAACATACAGTTCTTAAAATAAGATGAATTATTTCTCTGTATAACTGCTACCCACTCTTTGGTCCAAGTTATATCATCTATCATACAAAACAAGTATGATATTTTTTTCACTCATGCGAATGACAAGTCTAACACTTTCAGGCCTTCTTTTGTCTACATGCAAAGTTCTAGCATCTAAATGAATTTTCTTAGGGTGACCACCAAAAAATGAACACATTATTCCATGTATAGACTAACCATCACATAGTACATTGAAACTATTTATTTTATTCCAGACATTATACTTCTCTCAAAGAGGTGTAATCTGAAATCAGTGATAGAGTCTATGTGTTCTAACTCTTCCCTACATTGCATCACATTTAACACCACCACACTAGCCATACAACAGAAACTGTGTAAATGTGCATTGGTTAATTGATTATATACAAGCATAAAGCTCTGCAGTGCACAGAACTAAATTTTTAAAATCAGCATAGGCTTAGTTTCTTATACTAATGTGTCCTGGACATACAGCTAATAAAACAAATTTATCATAATCTCAAGTTTATAAATGTCAAAAAAAATTACGGAAAACTAAAATTTCCTATAAGCAGTTGGATAAGTTCAAAGCTATAGTTAATAAATTTTACCTTAATGGGGTCATGTGTCAGTTTTTATGAGATAAACTGAATCAACCATTTTCTGATGGATTGGGAATTCGACACAATGTAGGTGACTGTTATGTCTGTGTGAAGGAATATGTGGGTGATTAGCTTCTTTTGGTTGTAGAAATAGCTGTGTTATTCTGCTGATGGCTCAATTATCTATTATATCACTTCTCTGATGCCTATCTAAAATAGTGGACTAAATTATGATTCATAATCACAAGACTAAGTCTACATGGGAATTAACAAAACTTTTTTAAAGAATATCACTTTCACCTTTAAAGCTGATGAAGTATTTGTACTAAAGAATAATATATCTTCAGGTGATGGCTTTCTGATTACATGCTTGTACTGCAGAATTATATAAATATTTTTATTAAGCTTGAAAAAAGGAAATGTAGAAAACTCAAAGAAAAAATATTCAAGGTTTTATTGGACATGTTTATAGGCATTATTTTTTTCTCATCTGTGCATCTTATAGCAGAAAAATGTTTCATCTATTTCCAATCCAAATCACACTGAAATGTATCATAAGCTTTCACAGTCTCTCTCCAAATTTGAAAGCTTGCTTATGAGGCCTACCACACATTTTTCAGACTCTGAAGGTGAATGTACCATGGCTTTTTGTTGTATATCTTCCTGGAAAGTTTCCATCCCAGAAACTAGGCATGCTTGGATAAGATTCATTTGCAAGTCAACAGGGTCACAAAGACCTTCTACAGTGAAAGGAAAAATACCAAAATATAACAGAAACAGATGTGACTCTCCAAACTTCAAGAAGTCCCATGAGCATCTGGAGATAATCCGTCTTCCTGTCTCTTAATTGCCAGTAGGTTTATCATAACTTCCACAGTTTGATTTGTAAGCAGGCTGAACTGTAGAGTATTGTTTTAATTAGCTCACTAAAGTGTGTAAACAAATTGGAAAATTAGAATTCATTTTCTAAAGACTCAGGAAAACAGGAAGTCAGGAAAGAGACTTACTTTTCTCAGACACTCTTTAGCATAGGTAGAAGTCAAGAAACTGAACTGACATTCACTTCTGATTGGGAAGTATGGTTAGTTATATTTTTATGCAATTTTTATTCTTCTAATACATAATACCTGAAGAGGAAGAAAGTAGTTAATGGGAAATTTTATTTGTTTTTATTTGGGTCTGAATTATGAAATTCTCTACATACAAAACTGGTAAGTAAGCTTTAGGTTGTAATAGAAATTTGATTTGAATTCCAATAAGCCTAGTATTAGACATCACAGAATACTTACTAGGCCAAGACCTATTGGGAAAATTAACCTTCCCTTTTCCAATGTGCTTATCAAAACAATAGGTCTTAATTTTATTTGTGATATACTCACTATTTATGACTTTACAAAATGGCCCAGGGAATGGTTTTCTCGGCAATATTTAGTTGCCTAATAAAAATCCACTTCCTCTCTTTTTTCCTGCAAAGACACAATTTATTTCATGTGGCCAGTCCTACCCCACATGACTGAAGGTTAAAAGATCCTATTCTAATCCCTAGGCATAAATCTTAATTAATTTAGTCCAATTGCTGTGGTTTTAATCTCGTTGCCAGTAATTCACTTAAGGGTAACCATGAATTGTAGCCAATGGGACATGAGCAAAATTTTGTTGAGGGCATCTGAGAACTACTTCCTTATTCATCAGAAGACACCAATATCACGACCCCCTTTCTGCCTCTGTACATTGGTCATATCTGCCTGTGATACATGGAACTGCTGCAGCCATCTTGTAACTATAACGGAAATAATCTTTAGGATGAAGCTGATAAGAAGTTCAGAAAAGTAGAGAAACAAAATGACTCATGTACCTGATCATTTAAACTTTATGATTTTAGTCTCTTAATAGCATTTATAAAAATTCACCAGAAGTACTCTCTCCTACTCTTTTAAGTTCTCCAAGGTAATAAATAATAGAGCCTTCACTTTTCTCATCTGCATTTTAAAATAAACTAAAGGTTAAACAGTGGATTGAATGCATGTGTTTATCTGTGTTCCCATCTACAACTTCTAAATAATGATAATAACAGAATAATAATATTAATATAAATAATAATACCAATTGGTAATTATCAATCAGGTACTTTGTGCCAGATACTATTCCAAGTACATACATGTATTAATTCCTATGTTATAGGTGCTTATATTACCTTTTTTTTCATCAAAAATATAAATGAAAAGAAAGAGAGTCAGACACGTTAAGCAAATTGCCTATGATTTCTCAGTTGGTAATGTGGCACCACAAGTGTTTAGTCCCAGAGAGTTCAGATCTAGAAACTGTGACTTTAAACACTACAAGGAATTTTTAAAAAGCATAAAACCACAAGGACAAACAAAACATGAGAGGAGACAAAAATCGATAAGAAATATCAACACATTTTTAAAAGATATGAAATGAGTGGGAAAGCATTGATTGAACAAAGCTGAGAAAATTAATGTCAAAATGCCCACAGAAGGGGATGCTAGTGAGAAGCTACCAATGGAACTTGGGAAACGCTCAGCGTTTGGGTCACCTTAAAAGACGATGGAGGGGAGGAGGTATACACCAGAAAAAATTAGCAAAATGTAAAGACTGTATAAGAAGAATTTAGACTTCCAGGGCCCCTTCTTCATCCTAGTAGGTGACCAGATATCTATTCTTTGGAGATATTAAAGAAAGGCTCCAGACTGTAATATTAAGTAATGTGGCAGGTGAAAGAAAAAGAAACTTCTTTATAAAACAATGGGTTTAACTGAACATTTTCTTTTTATTTTTATTTAAAGGTTTTTATTGGGGAATTGGGGGCATGGGAACAGTGCTGGGGAATTGGGGGAAGGGGAACAGACAAGTTGCTGTCTTTTTGTTCTTCAGTCTAGTTGTGGAGGACATTGCTTCACTGGC